>NW_022639626.1:432371-471810 GCF_010583005.1 Odontomachus brunneus | reverse complement strand
TTTTTGATAATCTTTTAATTAAATTGAATCTAACTGATGAATTATTTTTCCTAGATGACTCCAAAGAAGGAAAGTGGGAATAAGAAGGAGAATGAGAGTCCTGTAAAATCAAGTAGGAAAAAGTCGTTAAAATTATCGCAAACGGATAGGAACAACTGTACTCAACCAGATAAAGATGATATAAAGGTGAACAAGAATACTTATAAAAAGAGAAGATCGTCCCGAAAAAGTGTTGCATTTGATGGTGAGATTCTTAATTCTAAGAATATTAATATATATAACATAAGTCATTATAATTTTGCGATTGCACTTGTAATCCTATTTTTTCTTACAGTTGAGGCATGCATTGAAAATAAACCAGTGCTACCTATGACTCCTCATTTGAAACGAGGAACGCCATCAAGACAAAGTCGAAGCAAAAATACATTTGATGAAGATATGATATCACAGCAAACGCTAAAATGTAAGCTCTAATTATAATATATAAAACAACGCAATGTTATAAAAGATGATATGTATTAATCAAAATTTGTTTCAGCTCTTAACAGAGTTACGAGATCTCATACAAAAAATTAAATCTATCTAGTAACTTCTATCACGACCATTGTAGACTAAATAACCGTAGTGAAATATGTTACATTATATGCTTATTTTATAATTTTATACTAAACATATTAAAGATCATTTGTTTACTGTAGGTATAATTGTAAACTGTATTTTTTAATCGATATTATTGCCTTATGAAAAAAATAAAAAATCTTCAGAGTTACATAATGTAAGAATTTGCTAGTTCTCTGAATAGTTTATTCTCCAAGAGCTAAATTCAATTTGTGTCACAACACTATAACTTTAAAGATATGTAGTGTATTTTTAGTCTATTTTTATATATATACAGACAATTGTAAAATTATATCTAAAATAAATTAAAATATAAAGTTGCACATTCCTTACAATATATGTATGTGTGTGTATAAAATAAGTCCAAAAAAACAAAAATTGTGGACATAACGTTATTGACTGAAATAATTCATAAACATTAGTTACATTCAGCGGAAAGAGCAATTTAGGGAACACTTAATGATTATGGTTCCTGATTGGTAAATACTCTTGAGTCTATAAAGAATCTAAAAGAATGCTCCAATCACAGACAATAAGTATTAAGCGAACGATGTCTACCAATTCGACAGTTGTCGGATAGCGTGTATGAAATAGTACTCTTCAAGCAGGGGCCTTATTCCGTAACCACTTACTGACCATTGTCGGATCGGTAGACGTCGTTGCGCAGCTTTTTTATACCATAGAAAAGCTGCGCAACCACGACTACCGATCCGACAATTGTCGATGAGTGGTTATGGAATAGGGCCCCAGAGAGAGTGAGAGAGAGAGAGAGAGAGAGCGCCTTCAACGACATCTACTTTCATTTGAGATCCAATAGATTACAAATCTTTAGGTGATTTTGTAAATACTGTGTTTTTTATATTATAATTTACTCAAACACGAAGACGTTGAACGATGGCTGTTTCTACGGATGTTGCTACGGTCTGTTTCATATACATTTATTATTCACTTGTGTGTGTGTGTATGTTATAAAATGTGAATATTATTTCATATATCAAAATATAACCTCATAGCAAAACAAATAATCTTGTGTGATTTAAAAAGGTATACAAAAAAGCTTATTTTATTATTTACGTCTTATTTTTCTTTTAGATTAGAGCGCAAAGATACCTAAATGCACCACTAGTAGAACGATGCAGAGATTTAGCTGTACTGATAGATGAGTCGAGTACCACTGAGCTACAACTTGTTTTTCCTCTGCTGATTGATTCTTTATTTGGAATAACAGATAATATCGGATGGGGTCTACGTAATGTTACACTCCAGAAGAATTCACAGGAATATGAAGCTTTGTGTAACTTTCTTGGACCTCAAGGGCCAATGTTTTCCTTGTGTTATAAACTACTTCCAGACTGTTACCTGAAATATAATTTTCCAGTGTCATATCTTCCAGTAAGTCTAATAGTTTAACTTATGCTGTGTATGTGTGTGTGTGTGTGTGTGTGTGTATTATAATTTTTATTCTTACAAATATCTTAATATTTCTCTTTATAGTCAAAGATACGTTCCTTGTTAGAAGAAGCTGTAATATCACCATTTTATCTTGATAAGATCAAAGATGATCAAGGAACACGTGTTCCATCAGTGTTATCTATGAGTATCCTTTACAAGATATTATGTACTACTATGTTATATATATGTACATATAGCAATATGTTATTAATGATAAATGTTCCTTAATGTAAGCACATATCCCTTTGAGTATTATATTTTTCATTTCGCATATCATTTGACCAATCCTTGGTTGCAACTCCAGCAACGAGAGAATGTATGGGTAAACTGGGAGACTGTATATGTTCAATTAGCACATTGCTATTTATATCATTTTCTCCCAAGAGATAATTCTGCAGTTCTACCAGTGATTGGACCATATGTTAAGAAAACTCCTCCAAGAAAATTGACTCAGTCACCAGAATACAAAAGGTACGGAGATAAAATTTTTATTGCAAAACATAAATCAGATACAAAGTATGCTGTATTTATATATCATAAATTTCAATCAGAGATTGTCATAGATTGCAAACTCCGAGACTTTTGAGAACATCCATATTGTCGCCAGGATCAATGAGTCCTGGATCGGGAGTGTCGCAACAGCAATGCTTACCTCAAGTATGGAGAAGTGAAACTGTGGTACAGGTTTTTCTAGATTTCTGGCTGGAATACACTGAAGATGAACAGCTGACTCCTACATTAACTACGGCCTTTTTGGCTTCAATACCACGACGAGTAAATTTTTTGTGTGACAAATGATCTAAAGGAGGAAGGAAATATATACATGAGAACAATTTCTAATTTTAGCATAGCGTACATTCTGGGGAACATATACGTCTAGTGAGAGCGTTCATAAAAACACTGCATGAATTTACAAATAGCGCTACGGGAGACAAGAGCGCAATGGATGAATTAAAAAGGTACCGAGATATTTTAAATATTTTACATTTCGCCGCCTTTTATAATTGTTCCTAATGTTCTTTAATTCTCTTCGCCAGAATAATTCTTCCTTCAGTTCAAGGAAAAATATATACATTTTTACGAAAAGCTATATATCATTGGCCATTAGACAGCTCGTTTAGATTAATACTGGAAGCTTGGTTGAGTTTCGTTCAACCATGGAGATATGTCCCGGGAATAACGTATACTAAAGAAGGGTATGCTTTATTTCTATATTACCCTTAGAAGCCAATCTCTCGCTGATTCTACAATTAAAAATTTCTTTTTAGTAAAGCGGAAGAAGAAGAAAGGGGCAAAATTCACGATATCGATAGGTGGATTGCTTTCGTTGCTAATAACCTGCTGGCATATACGGCTATATTTCAGCAATTACTCCCACGTTTTATGAGGACTGATCTAGTAGCGCCTAAAAATGCTTTAATGTTATTCAGAGTCACGAAAGTATGTGTATTTCCCACAGCGTATCATTCTTTTATACTTGAAAATACAACTATTTGCTTTGTTATCAAGATATATATTCGTTATTCTGTAGGTGTTCTCACAGCCGCATTTAGCAAAGATGATATCTGAGGTAGAGAGCTGTATGGACGACGTAGGCTTAAGCAGAGGTCGATTATCTACCAATCAATGGACCTCAATTGTCAGACAACAAGTTATGGAATTGGAAGGTCCTACATATCAATACGTTCCTATGTTTTCATCGGCCATCACATCGCAGGTATATTCTGACTCTTTCCTTGAAACTATAAAAACTATAAATTTTTTTTATCGATGGTTGTTGAGAACTTACATATTTTAGATTGTATGGTTTTTGAGTACTATTAAGCAAGCGCACTTGACGGCGACCAGTTTAGTCGAGGCTCTAGAAAACAGAAGGAAAGGAAGACGTTTCTTGTTGTCTTTATGGGAGTTTTTTTACTGCGACGATTATTCCTCAGATGACATCGGTATAGAAGAACGACGACGTGTTCCTGTGCTTCTGGCTAATGCCCAACAGCAGCTAATAGACATATTTCAAGTGAGTAGACCTCTTATCTACGTCGGATCAAACTTTTCTTTCTTTGCGTCAATCTTAAATCGTATCACATACACGCGCGTCTGTGTGACTCTTGCAGATCAAACTCGAAGATATTCCGCAAGTCGCTATAGTAGCGGATCAAGAATATCACGACAGTATCTTGTCGACCTCCTTTTGTCATCAGTCACAAGTACATATTATTCTTACTTTGTCTTATTTATAAAGATATATCTTACTGAATTCTCAATTGATTAGACGTGAATGATGTTTAGACGGAATCCAGTCTTGATTCAAGTAGACCGGGTGTTTTTGTACCACTGCAAGAGGGTAGGCAAACATGCCGATACATCGAGTATATGGGTGATCCAGAGTTGCAGCCGATACGGACGTACGAATGTGGTTTCCTCGTTAGAAATTTCTACAAGTTGTGCTGCTTTATCAATTTCAAGGTATTGCACACGCATGTTCAACTATTTAAGTGCCAAGGAGCACGATGTAACGTTATGCAATTGCCATTTAATATATAAATGTATTTTACATTTTTTAATATAAAAATGTGTTTAGTAACAGCAAATGTTAAAAATATATGTAACACGACTTGTAACACATTAGTTTTTCAATAATTCGCAATTCGTTCGTAGTATCGACATGAGATAATCACGCTATACAACAGACAGAGCTTCTTCGGCACTATTTGTCGACAACTAATCACACCGCCTACTACAGTCGTCAAGTTACCGAAACGAACGCCGAATGGATTCACCAGCGGCTGTGAGGAACGGCTGCCGCCCCGGTTAAGTTTACGATCTCTGGCCAATTATACCTTCCTCACGAGTGTGTCTATCGGCATATTCGTAACATGGATTTTCAAGTACTTCAGAACTTACATAATCTTTCCACATATTCCATATCGTTAAATTGAACTATGCGCCTCAAAAATATTTTTTCTTTTACAGTTATAGTCCCCTCGCATTTCTGGGATTCGCATTCTGGGTATGGTTTATGTATATAATCATGCGTGCGATCTTGCAACATTATTTCCTATCAACCACAAGCACTTTCAGATCTAACGCAAATACATTTCTCATTAACCGATAATATTTTCGGTTGCTGACACTAATGACTAAACTATCTTCTAGTTTTATAAACTATAATTGTGACTGTTGCACTACAAGAAAATGTTTCTACGTGATTTATTTATAATAATGTAATGCAGAACCAAACATACGCATTTGTTAAAAATAAACGCGAGAAAAAAAATTGGAAAAAAGAAATGAAAATGATTTCTAATCGCGCACTTTCTTACTCGCCCTCGTCCCATTACGGCGTTTATTACTGACAAAATAACTGAAATTAGTTTATTCCCATGTGTGAAGAAAAGTCGTTTAATTATAGTGCAAATTAAATGCAATTACTTATTGTGCGCAGGATTCACAATGAATAATAGGACACGTCGTACCTCTCTCACACGAATCAAGGTTGTCGTCCGCCCGAAATGTATGCGACGTTATCAATTATTAATTCACTGATCGTGCATCGGGCAATACCAAAGACGCCGAAACGATTATAGCATACGCACTTCTTGTGTACTAACGGGAAGTTTAATCAACGCAATGAAAATAAGCCGTCTCATTAGACAAATTAAATCTGAAAGTGATGCGAATCGTCGATCGATGAAGCATCGGGTATGCTAAGAGGATTAAAGTTCCAAGCGTATACTGATGCGATGCATGAGGTACACCACTTACGCTACCGATCCTTTTAATCATTGTAAAACAATTTACGTGTTGATGATTATGTTATTCGCTTGCATGCGGCTGCGTCACATCGATATGGAGTAAAATCTAAGATTCTTTTTTTTTCATTTTCTACTTATCAGCCTTCTTTTAAAATAATTAGTAATCAAAAATACATTCATCGGCGAACATTTATATTCTATTCACACGTGTATTCGCACGTATATGTGAACGTACAAAGCAAAGTAACCCATTATTTACTAAGAGAGAGAGAAAGAGAAAAGAAAAAAAGCGCGTTGGTTTATTCCTTACACCCGGCTTATAATAAAAGCATGCGGCTAGCGAACCTAACACCGCGCGCACGTTGCGCACGTGGAAGTAAGCTTTTAATTGGACGTTTTTAGGTATCACCCAGCGTTTACACATCTTTACGGCGCTCCGACCTCTTACACGCGTCTCCTCTACGTTCGTAGACGAAGAAAAACTGTCTGATTTATTTTCATCTATACTAAATAAAGCTCACGTTACTTCTTACGAGCCACGCTTTGTTTTCGCCTTGTTAAATCCGCTTAAATATTTTTACAAGCCATATTGGTACATTCGGGCATGTTATTTATGCAATAATTAGAAATTAATTGTTCATTGTTTTATTTTTTTTTCGCGAACATTTTTTGTAAATTATTTGCAGTCATTGCCTAAAAGCAAATTGCTGATAGATTCATACTTATAGACTGTTAGTCAACTTTAACATGAATAATCAGAGAGAGATTCACGGAACTATAATAATGTATTAAATAGCAATAAAAGACTATGAATATCAGCTTAAATTTCGACTCGGGTGTATTCTTATGCCCGGCAAATTTTATTGAACATCCGTTAAAATCGAAAACACTTTGTAAAATAAATGATTTGACACACCTGTAAATAGATAATGTATCGCTGTCTACATTCCAAAGTCTTAGTTTCAGCATTCTGCTCTCAGCTGCTCCATCGTAGCACTCTGAGTATTTGCTTCTAGCACTGACACTTGCTAAAATACAATGCGATCTAAGAAACACGTGCTGATTAATGCGACGCCGACGAGGTTAAATATTTTAAAACCCGACGAGAATTACAAGTGACGTACCAACATACGTACTCCTCATCGCGGTGTGTGCGTCGTTCTCCAATCAATGATGAGCACATTCGGTGGCCGACAATCAATGACACATTCCGCATCCTTGAGCTGGTCAAATTATCAAATTATCAAACGACAGCGTAACCAATTATAGCATCAAAGGACAATAGTCTGTATTAATGTTATACCTCAAGACTCTCCATCGGCTCGCCAAGTTGGACGGAATTTGCAAGGTTAACATGGAACCAAAATATCGACTCGGATAAGGCTGCAGTCCACCTTCCGGCGACGCATTAGTCGTATTAAACCATTAGATAGTCGGTCGTACATTCTAGGGTGTGTTTACATGGCTGGTGTAACGCGAACACGACCCATTTTCGATTTAGATCGCTCTAGCGCGCTCGAAAGACCGCTCGTGGCAGCGCGCGTCGCGCGACAGAGAAGGCATTTAGCTCCACAGCGCAATTAGAGATCCTTTATGCAATGTCAAGCGCTCCGTTATACGCCAGTTACGGACAATGAGTACATGCGAATTACCACGAATGGACCCGTTCACTGTTCGTTAAAGCCACTCGGCAGGAGTGTCCAGGTTGAACGGCTTTCCGTTGCTTTCTCGAACAC
Organism: Odontomachus brunneus; assembly: GCF_010583005.1. Classification (NCBI taxonomy): domain Eukaryota; kingdom Metazoa; phylum Arthropoda; class Insecta; order Hymenoptera; family Formicidae; genus Odontomachus; species Odontomachus brunneus. Next base: position 464,249 of record NW_022639626.1, on the reverse strand, counting down.
GACGCGTCGGGTTGGTCGAACATGGTGTTACTTTCGTTGTTCAGACAATTGTTGGACGATCGCGCTGTTATTGATCGTCGAATTAGTTCCTTCTGGCGAAAGATCGTATCTATCTGTATTTACGCTGCGTATAGGATACTCGACAGAAGCGAAATGATCTTCATTTTTCGTGATTTCCGTGACCAGGCTGATGGCACCTCGTGCGTCTGCCGAGACACGATATCGCGTTTCAAATGTATATTCGAGTACACGTGTACTTGCAAACAGTACAGATACGTACTACAAAATCTGTGAAAAAGAGATTGAAAAATGTACAGACTCGTTTGTCTAGTTATCCTTGACGCGGTAATTCTATCCCTATTTTATCTTATCGATGTCCAATGACGAGCGATATAACGAACATCCGGTTTGTGCACATCAGGCTGACAAGGAAGACACTCGGTGGCTGTTCATCGTCGCTCGCTACGCGTGCACAATTGCACTTACTAATTATGGTCGCCGTCGTGTGTAGGTCGTTTGTTTTTTGTACGGATATGAATCGTGGAAGGTGCTGCAAATGTCTTCTTCTCGAAATACACATGATATCGATGATTTCCAATAACGTATCAGCTGTATCAGCAACAGTAAGTTAACGTGATTTTACGACAAAATTTGTCGTGCCAAGTTTCAATCTACAAATCTTCTCTGTGACCTCGATATAAAATTGAGTTTTCCCTGACAGATAGGAAGGGTTTCCCCGAGAGGCTCAGCTTCAAAACTGCGAAAACAAATTAAACAAATTAAACGAAAATAGTAGAATCTACTAAAAGAAAAAGAAGTGAGACCAAGATGATTGATGTTGATAGTCGTGCGTGAAGTATTTGAACGCTACCCCGTTAAGTATATACAAAGAACAAACACTAACATAACATCAATATTATAATTTCCCACTCAACAATGTAATGCAATATAACATGTATGTTATACGTAACACAACAATATTACACCGACATTAAACTTGAGAAACTTTTAATTATGTTATCGCGAAGATGATTACGATGTTATCATGATCTTAAAACATTATACATACTTTCCGGAACTTTTAATAAATCTTAAACCCAACATTAATACAAAGTTTTTTTGATTAATGAGATTACCTTATGATTGAATTAATATTATTTCAATATCTATCAAAATATAATTATCTTATCATCTTAAGCTAACGTTTTAGTAATATTAATGTACTATTCCCCGTTAAAGAAAATTACCACACATACAACATTGTATTTCCATGCAAAAAATTTAATTTACTAAAATATTATAGCAACATTTTAATAATGCACATTGACTTTGATGTTATATGGGATGTAACAGTTACATTGTTGAGTGAGAAATTACAACATTGATATGATGTTACTATTAGCTGGTATTTACTGGAAACCACGTGCAAAGAAACATCGCGATGCAAAACGCGCTTATTGTATTTGTTCACTGTACCGAAGTAATCGCGACTACATCGACATGTGGATGTTTTTCTTGAGCATTTCGACAACGGAAGCGGAAGAAACACGAGCGACCGGCCGGAGATCCCACCTCCACTTCCCTTCTGTTCCATTCTATCATGAGAAGAGCACCTCAGTTACACGCCACGGGGTTGAGAAGGCGGACGCGTTCGTTCGGCGTTCCATCCTCCAGCGGCGCTCACGCGCCCTTCGCGTGTCGCGACAGAGAGAAAGAGAGAGAAAAAAAAACCTTATTTTCGCGTTTTTTCGTCCGAGTCAATTTAACTAAATAATCGTAGCACGCGAGTCATCGATCGATCGATCGTTACTCTTATCGCGAGGCAGTGAACACTTTCCCGCCTTTTCACTAACATCGAAGATGACGTGCGTAACGACACGCTTTTTACTCTAAAATACTTGTCCTCTTAATGACATGTTCGCGAAAGATTCTCGGAAGTTGAATTAACGACAGTAGTTTTCGGTTTTGGTAGACGGCGATTATTAATAATGATGCACAGCCGGTCTCTTCACGAAGACGTTCGTCTATACGTAGTGTAGCGGAAAAATTTACCGTTTCGAGTCGCTCCACTCAGGAATAATGAACGGGTAAGAATAATAGGTAACGACACGCGTGTAATCATGATCATATTGCATCACGAATGTGATACGAACGGCGTGCAAGACGAAGTCGATTCGTTCACTTCCGACGCGCTTGCCGCGCGCGTCGTAACGGCGCGACGCGTCCGCGAATTCGCGTGACATGGCAGGCCTTATTAGATGATATCGCACGGAAATCCATCTTACGCGCACTCGTGTCGAACGTCGCTCCGTAAGTAATGAACGGAGAACATGACGACGGTTAACGCATCACGCGACGAGTGAGCGACCGGTCGATCGATCGTTTGTTCGTTCGTTCTTTCGTTCGTTCGTTAGTACTGTCGGACGTAAGCGGAAACGATCGACTAGCTAAAATACACGAGGCCAAAACAACTATCAAACGTCTGCTAAAGAAAGAAACTGTTAATGAAATCGCAAGGGCACCAAGATTGATGAATCACTCGGAAAAGAAGAGAAGTGCGAGGTGGCATGTACATTGTGATGTGATATGTTAAGACATTGAAATAAGTTTCACATGCAACACTAGTGGCGAGACACGTCTTGATAGAACAAAAAGAATATTAGTATCGCGGTGTTCACAGAGTCAATTAAAGTATAGACATTGCTCCAAGTGTAGACGTAAACATTGAAGTATTCTACAAAACTAGAGTTGCCGCCGAAAGCTCCTTCAAAGTAATGACTAGACACATTTAAAACAGAAGCGTATCTTGGAAGAAAGAGAGATTTCAAAAACGCTCTTATCATCTCTTCCGAGTTACAGTTCCGAAGGCGCGATGACTACAGATCTAATATTGATATCGATGGAAAGTCTCGCGATGTCCCATTTATCCCCTCGTCACAATCACGCTCGCTGAATCAACACGTAAAATTAACGAGGATTATGTGTCGGCGTCAATAAACGGCATTCTCGCGCCAGTCGAGTCGTGATGGAATTTCCATCGAACACGACCGAGTCGTTCGATCACTCGGACTACATCGAGACGACGAATGCTTCTTCCACTTCCACGGTCTCGGAACTGAACCTGCCGTATACCGTGTGCGAGATTCTGGTGGCGATCTGCGCCGTCTTCGGCAACGGCCTGGTCATCGTGGTTTTCGGCAAGGAACGAAAGTTACGCAGACGCACCAACTACTACATCGTCTCGTTAGCCGCGGCCGATTTATTGGTCGGACTGTTCGCCATCCCCTTCGCGATCCTGGCGAGTATCGGTCTGCCGACGAATCTGCACGCTTGTCTCTTCACCGTGTCGGTCCTCGTGGTCTTGTGTACCATCAGCATTTTCTGCCTAGTGGCAGTGTCTGTCGATCGTTACTGGGCAATACTACACCCCATGGGATACTCGCGCACGGTGCGCACCAAAACTGCCATAGGTGAGGGATCACCACGCGCGTCCTTCCACGATGTTATTAATTTGATACTTGATATCAGGTACTTGATATCAGGTCGCGAGATTAATGGAAGGCGATACACGCGTGCGTTGATCCAAGTCAACTGAAGTCGTCCTGAAATGCAATAGACCACTTGACGATTGGTTCATAGATTTTCAAAATAATCATTTGCAACACGGTCGAGGAATTTAAGCCTAAAACTCTGAACGTGGGTAAATTTTACTCAACGCATAACTTGCTCATAGCTCCTGATTGATAATTAATCTTAGAACATAAAAATATTCTAAATCTAATCTTTTTTTTTATTCAGTGTAAAGAATATCGAGAAATATGAATATATTAATGCTTTTGCGATTTAATGAAATTGAATAAAAGTTATAGTGAACAAAACACATGTTTTTAAGAACGGTAACATTTGGAAAATTGAATTGTGTAAATGTTACCTACGTTTAAGGCTTTAGGGTTAATTCGCTCTTCGAACGTATTAGCATTAGGGTTACTACCGCTTTGCGTGACACTTTTGATATAGCATATTCTCATGAACCCTGTCGGAGCTCAAACGGTTAATGAGTTAATTATATCGGTCATATCGATATTAAAACAAAAGAAACCAAAAGCCGTGGACAGCTACGCAATGCTTCCAATTTCCGGCACGTATTCGGGTACAAGGATACAAATACAACTAGCGATTATGCGGCATTGTTTGTGCGATTTGCGATCGCGTCGTGTCCCTTCTAAATCCCGTTGCGTGATGTCACGTTACATCGTACCGACTACGCCTCCATTAAATATCTTGTTAAGCTGATCGACGCTATTCGATTAATCGTACATTTCAAAAGTACTTTCGATTTTCTTTCTCCCTTTTTTTCTTTTTTTCGGTCGTATCTTCCTGTTAAATTTAAAAGAGTCGAATTTCAAAGAGAGATGAAAGATTTCATGGTCAAGATTCATTGGATGCATCAATTTCTATATCTCGATAACATTCGGAAACGTCGTTCCCCGTATGACGCTCTCGATAGAATGTATTTCCCTACGGAATATCTTTTTCCACGTATATCGAGCGAATCGATAAAAAGCCCCATGTGCCTCCGCCGCACACGCATAAAAATTGCACGAGATAGAGTGTGAAAAAATGAAGTTCACCGCTAATCGCGATGAATGGCCGATAGATAACGAACGGAAGTACGAGCGCGAGTCATTATCCGAATCAACTACGCGTAGTCGGCGCGACGACGCGACGTCAACGACGACGTGACAACGACACGACGGCGCGTCGATTCATCGGCAAAACCTAGCGTCGATGCATATTGTACCTCTCGATTTCAATAGTTCCTGATTTCACATCGATGTGATAGCGCCTGACAAACACGATTCCCACAAACGGAATCGTCTTGAATAGAGCTGTTCCTGCATGAAAGAGAGAATCTCTCTATGAATATCTTCAATATCTTCAATGTCTCAAATACTATCCACTTTGGGCTCATATATTTATCTTCATGTTAAAGAAAGAATCTATTGCTTTCAGGTATAATATGCGTGTGTTGGATAGCAGGCACATTGGTGGGCTTTCTGCCGCTTTTAGGATGGAACACCGGGGAGATGAGCGACCACAGATGCATGTTCATGAAAGTGATGGACTTCGATTATCTTGTGTTTCTGTATTTTGCCACGATCATCTTCCCTGCCCTGCTGATCGCGGTTTTTTATGCCCACATATACCGCGTGATTGTGAAGCAGGTCAGTCGCTGGAAAACACAAGCGAATGGTGAATTGCAATGCGGAAAGTAGCCAAAAAGTATGACAGATACGACGATCGTAGTTACAGCAAATCGTCACGATGGATCCCGATGGTGGTGGTGCCGCCGCCGATCGCCGTCTCGGCGGTGGTCTTCGTCGTGGTCGCACGAGTAACCAGGCGACGGGGACGATGCTGCGTGTGCTCGGCGCGGCGCGCAAACGAGAGGTCAAGGCTACGCAAAATCTCTCGCGTATCGTCCTGTTCTTCATCGTCTGTTGGTTCCCGCTGTACACGATCAACTGCGTGATGGCGTTTTGTCCCGAGTGCGAGGTAAACGACTTCCTCATAAACTTCTGCATCATTCTCTCGCACATGAACTCGGTCGGGAACCCACTTCTCTACGCCTACCACCTCAAGGACTTTCGTGCCGCACTCAAGAATTTCGTGTGGCGACTGTTGTTCCCGCACAGCGATGTTAAGTCCAGTGTGATCAGCGTGATCCACGATCGCGGATCTCTCGTGGGGTCGCAGAGACAGTTTCAAAGGCGACCTAGCGGCCTCCCTCAACCGGGAAGTCAAAGGTCAAGTCTGCTACGCCAGGTGCGTGAATTCTCCTACTTGCACATTTCATTCTCACGCTTCATCCTTTGCTCGGTTTACGCCGGCGTCAAGGTGAAATGAAATCTATATCTACATAGAATACATACGCACATCATATAATTTAATCATTCCAAGTATTCTCATGTGGGAAACTATAAATAATCCCGTACATACACACCGTAAATCCAAGTGTTATTTTTAAACGCATAAGCGTGTAATTCTCTTTTTACATATTTCTTGCGTTTTTAATCACATCATTTAATACGTTTAAAATATAAATTACAATTTGATGGTATTAAATGATGTGACTTAAGGATCCTAGTCCTTCGCCGCGTAACTTTTGATTGACAACATCAGAAACGAGGAAATATATCTCCAATATTCCTGCAAAGTACGTCGAAATAAAAAGACATATCCAAAAAATAATGCTTGCAATCGATTAAGCACATCTCTAAAATATTCCAAATATTTTCCTTTTGCTTTAATAATCCATAAATAACAGTAAAATGAATACGACAAAATAATAAGAAAATATAAGTTAAAAAGGAAAGTTGCATATCACGTTAATCGAGATGGTCGTGATGAGGGGCTAATAGTCTTAAAACGGTGAAAAACATGTAAAGAGAGATTCAGATCCAAAATAACACTTGGATTTTTACTGCGGAAATTTGAGAAAAAAGATAATAGCGTCTAGTAAGCATCTTATGGCTTTTGTAATCCTCATGTTTGTTCCATTTGGACGACGTTGCAGGCTGTCGGCGACACGAGAACAGGCGGCGCGTATTCCGAGAGGCGCATATCGTCGATACGGGAAAAGGAGCAGCGTCAACATGCCGCGAGCGTCAACACTGTCGGAGCAGTAGTGATAATTAGCAATTCCGAGCCGAACGAACAAACAAGCATAGAGAAATCTGTTAACGATATCGAGAAAGAGGCTCATACTCCTGCCATAGAACTGCAAACATATAAATCCCTGGCACCGCTCTTGCCCGCCGAGGAGGGCCGCGTCGAGGAAACGCCACCCGCGTCGATCTTCGTGATCGAAGCCGATGTAAATCAGACCACGTCTGATCACTTCCACTTCGCTTTGCGGCTCTCATCAACCGACGAGGAGCCTCGGGACAGAATCGATGTGACGGTCGGATAATTAATCCGTAATGACGGACAGAATGACGTGAAAGCTGACCATATCCGTTTGTGTACAATTAGGACAATAGTCTTGGTACAATATCCAACTGTTACGTGAATGTCAATGAGTTTGATCAATTTTATAGTTATACCTTGCTCTTCGTCACCGTTACGTATTTATTTTGCATCGATCATGTTTAACGTTAGACCATTTACACAGTCTTGGTCCCTCGCTGCGACCTGCTGCGACCATCTTGATTTATGACGCGAGACGAGCGAGGAAAAACACGTTAAAAATTCTTGCAATATATCGAAATAAAATGATATGTTCGCAAAATAGTAGCTGCAATCGATCAAGCAGACTCGTAAAAAATAATCACTTTCCTTTTACTCTAATAATCAATAGTTGTAAAATTAACATGACAAAATCATGAGGAAATAGATTTAAAAAGAGAGGTTGCATGCATCACATCTTCGCTGCGAGGAATCAGGAGTTTTAAATCAAGAATGTTCCGATATAGTTAACATGAGAATCCTAGTTATAAAATTAAGTTCTTTTTAAAAGACTTTATAGCGTGATAACTATTCGAATAAGTCAGCTGCAAAGGACACGCATTTGAGACCTTAACGTTAATCAACGTTACCGCGTAGATGTGTTATTACGTTGCAAAGAAAATCGGTGTCATTAAGGTGTGTAATTCATACGTATATATGTATATACATGTGTATGTGTATGTACATACATGTACTCACTACTTACCGTTACGCCTCAAATTCCCAACGCGTGTGGATACTCAATAAACCGTGACATATCTATTAGTTGTGCTAATTGCAAAGGAATATTATGCATAAATATTGAATTACCTTGCTAACCAACAAAAGAAGTGAGTCTGTCTTACTTCTGAATACATTCTCGACTAGTGCCATACATCGTAGGAAAATAGCAGATCTGGTAAAGGAACCAGCTGTTAAAACGATAAGTGTTATATAAATATTGCAAACGTCTTGAAAAGAACTAAAGGTGAAAAAGGAAGCCTCCAACCTGTTGAGACGTAACAATAGAAAGAATATGGCGGTGTTTGTTGTTACTCTTTTTACCGCCTTTTTCAATAACGTGTTAGAATTTATGTCGCTAGATGGCGCCAGGCAGATCGTCTTGCCATCGGATACACTTGTTATGCAGCATTCACATTGCATCCGACATTCTACATATGATAATCTGATATCCAATAGTAAAGTTTGTTTCTTAGTGTTTTAGCTGGCGATATTTTTATTCCTAGAAAAGTAATTTTCTCATTGGATATCGGAGATCGTATATCGAATGTCGATACAATGTGAATCCTGCATTAGATGATGCCACTGTACTGCTGAACTAGTGCAATAAGTTAAAGTGAGACAAGTATCTGTTTTCTTACTTTACTTATGCACCAGTGCAGCTGAAAAGAACAGACCACTGGTCAGCTGTTATCGCGAAGCGCAGTTCGAAAGTTTTGGAAACAACGGAACACGTGAGCAAAATATTAAGGAATAGATTTAATGCAGTTTGAAGTTCAAACGAAGTATGGATCCAAGTGAAGTCGAATTTCTCGGTGAGAAACGACTAGTCAACATAATACCGAACTTCAATTTGGATGTAATCTACCTGATCTCAGGCTCGGTAGGACCATTTCGCGCCGGTCTGCCTGTTAAAGTACCAATTTGGCTTGCCGTTTATCTCAAACAAAAGCAAAAATGTCGTATTATCAACCAAGAGTGGATGGAAGTCGAGAGTCTGAACGAGAAGAAAGAAATGGAAAGGATGTCGAAGTACGTGAGTAGTTCCTGGAAATTTATTACCCACTATTATTCTCGATATGACGCGTCGATATTAAATTCTTTGTCTTCTAAACTAATGCTTCTAATAAATTATAACTTGCATCAATTTCCTTTGAAATTTTTCGATTTCTCTCTCTCTAGGTACTGCATAATACATCATAATATACTATATAAATACTACAAACAATATACTATATAAGTTTTTTGTAAAATTTTGTCATTTTTTAGTAACATTAAATATAAAAAATTAATATCTGAAGAAATTTGATTATAATTTTGATTATAAACATTTATTTATCTATATTAGATTATTCACAGAGATGCCCAGTTATCATTACATCGATGAGAGTCATATCTTGCTGAATATGGCAGACGATGATATACCTGATGCAGATGGTATAAGGACTGCTATAAAGGTAACAGCTTAAGTAGATTTAATTAAAGTACTTGCACAGAGAATAATGCTTAATATTATAACTTATGTTATAGGATATATGGGATATAAGAATGTCTAAATTGCGTACATCTGTGGATGCTTTTGTAAAAAGTGAAGGAGTGCATGCAAGATTGGATCATCTTACTGCAATGGAAATTAACGGAATACGCCCATTGTTATCATTTACATTAGACCAAATATTACGGATACAATCTGTAAGTATAAATTTAGATAAATATAAAATTTCATTCACATAGGTAAACATAAATTTTACTCTCTTGTAGTATTCTGAATATGATTTTTCTTCAGTTTGCCCTTAATTATAATTGCTATAATTTGTCTTAATATATTACAGGCAATTTCAGGAGAGGCAAGTTCTCAATATAGTGGAAATGTATAATGAAAATAACATTGAATTACCAATTGTTATTAGCAGATTGTGAGTATTTTTATAATCTTTATTCTTGAATATATAAACGCATGCACAACAGAATTATTTATTTCAAAAATTTATAATCCATATTTCCATCCTCACACAGTATGAATTTTTCTTCGTATAGATATTATATCATTTAATTAATATTCATGGAATATCATTTGATGTTCAATCCAATTGGATTGTATAGTATAAGTACGAAAAATAAAAAACAATGTATTTACGTACAAATATGTTACAATTTTATTCGGTCTACTTTCAAGTCATTACATAGGTTCACTAGTATATCTCTATCACATTTTTTCATTATCATCATACATAGTAAGTGTATATTTACATTAGTGAGACTTCAACTGATTTTATATCTTGTCCATTATAATATGGCATTCCACGTCTATATTTACACACTCTAAGTTTAAGCCACAGTCCCTTAGCAATCTTTGATATCTGTCCCTAAAAATAATTTTAAGTCACACATTTATAAGATTTTTCTTATTCGAGAGGAAGAGATCGAGACATCTCGATTTCGTTTGCCGTTTGAATCTTTTATAAATGCGTACACGAGTGATTGCACAATGAATAACAAATCATTGAGACAATTTAATTTAATCGGCAGTGAAATATGGTATCATGACAAATTAGTAATTTTAACGTTAATTTCACAAATTAACGTTTAAATTGTAATGCCATAGAGTGTGAATGAATTAACGTGATAACGCATTTGAGAAAGATACAATATGTAAGATTTAAAAAACTAAGGAAATAAATTCAGCCTGGCATGTCGTTTGGTAATGTCAATAAATTATTAATTCTATAATTATATCGGCAGTATCTTTACAACAACAAAAGTTAATAGATAAAAGGATCTTTTTCGAATATTCCGGACTGTTTCGACATCGAGGGGCAGCGTAGTTCCTCAGTATACTTTAAATCAATTCGGTATTTGAACTATCGAGTGTTGACAAACGAGATAAGTACTGTACGCCCCACCTAAACAAGTACTCGAAAATATCACAAAGTCCGTTCGAGAGACCGTCCCAAAAATCGAAAAATTTACGATTTCATCGTAAACGCATATTTAGACCGCTACAATTTTACTAGGATCAACCTTGACTCGAATAAACATGGTATCATCTTTGACAAAATGTCGCTTCTTCACCATCTCATGAGAAACGAATCGTGGGAAACCGAAACCGAGCGAATCCGGCTCACGACTCGGCCTCTGGAAATTCTTCCAGGTCGGATCCGGTATGAAACTCTCCACGATGTTGCAGGCCTTCTCCGCGACCACAGTCTGGTCGAACATCGTGAACGAAACACTATGCGAGAACGGCCATCGCAGAAGTGCGTCGTATTCGCCAGGCAGGATCTTGATGTATATCGAGATGTGACTACCTTCTCCGGTCCCATTTCCATTTAAGAAAATCGAAGCCTGCAACACGAGAAGTGGTTTTTCAACAGACTAAACTAAGCTGAACGTAAAAATCACTCGTAATATATTCGACGATACGTACCTGTAACTTGTATCCGTATTGACTAGTATAAAAAGGTGGACTAACAAGTTCCATTCCTTCTTTCGCTTTCGCCTCCGACATTTTGGCAGCATAGTCTGTGATCTTCCATATGAGCGTGCCCGTGTAATTTAACGACAGTTTACTGATCGCCGATTTGAGACTGGTTATTTGATGTTGCTGCTTCGTTACGAGACTACACATGAGGCTCAGATGCATCTTCGCAGACTCCTCGAGATGTTTATCCAACGAAAACCTATTCCCCTATTACGGATAGAGCGTGACATAAAACTTTTCGGTTTTGGAATAAATACCCGGCGAAAGTATACCAAATAAGCAGATGATTTAAATTAACACATGTTTAAAACATTAGGTATCTAGTTTCGAAAAGAAAATCTGATTCTATCAGTTTGAATCGATTTACCTTTTGGGTCGAGTAAGTTACAGTGCGCCAATGAGCAACACGTACCTTGAAGCGGCAGCCAGCGTCCTTGAATGTACAAGAAAGTAGATGCGTGGTGCAATGATCTTTCAAGTGCACTTCGAGATCTTCTCTGGGCAGTACCGCGGTCTCGCAACGATGAGGACACGCAACCGGGAATCGGCCACATTTTGCATGATGAGCACCAAGCGTATCGAAAACGAATTCCTTATTACAATAACGACAAGCAACCAGCCTTTTGGCGCATTCGCCTAACTTGTGTTGACCGAGATGTCTTCTTTGAACTTTCATTCCACACTTGTTTTCACAATACAGAGGCTCGTAGCCGCACGTCCCCGTGTGCTTCTGTAAACGCACACATTTATCGATTTTTCATTATTTATGATAGACACATTATTACATATTCCATTGGCAATAACACTGTTCGACAAATTTTTGACACGAGTGCGAATAGTCATTTCCGATGTATTTTTGTCTGCTGAACAAGAATCCGTCCAAATTTGGCTATCATATTACAAGTTTGAGAAAAATGGCATCAAAAAAGCCAAAAATGACAATTTTGACGGTTTTCGTGACGTTGTAACGCAAACAATTTTTTTCTACATTTCGTTAATGTAAAAGTTCTGCTCAGTGATATTGATGCAGACGACTGTTTGATTATCCATATGTTGAAAACAAAAAATCGTTGGGAAACGAGACCAGATGCATTTTCTAGCTAAAAGTTGATACTTTTGTGTGGCATTAACGAAATGTAGAAAAAAAATTTACTGTTTGCGCTACAACGCCACGAAAACCCTCAAAATCGTTATTTTTGGCCTGTTATGTTTTGTTATGTTTGACGTTACTTTTTTAAAAATTGTGACATGATAGCCAAATTTGGACGACGGATTCGTATTCAGCAGACAAAATTACATTGGAAATGATTATTCGCACTCGTATCATGAAAAAAGCTCGATTTTTGTCGAAAATAGTGTAATCATCGAAATTTGAAATATATTGTAAAGTATGTTTGCTAATGTCTTGATATTAAAATATTTCGCATCACAACCAGTGACCGGTTCTTATTTGTTTTATTTATTATATTATAATAATCTCATTAATATTATTAAATTGTAAGATTTAATATCATACTTCTAAAGTATGTCCGGTGAATTCTTTGGCACAGAAGTCGCAACGAGCTCTGCGCTGGGCGCAGGTGTATTTCAAATGGTCCTCCATGAGCACACGAGGTATCATTGCCCCGCATTTGTTGCCACAAGGAACCGCATCGTGTTTACACGTGTTCAGGTGTGCCTAAAGAAGAGCGAAATTTTAAATATTCAGATACGCGTTGGTTCACTATACATTCGACGTGATATCTGATATTAAATAACACAGACTAAGATCTTACCTTTAGCTTCCTCAATTCGTCCGACCATTTACAACCGTCTTTATGATGTATGCAGTACACAATGGAGCCCATTATTGCCTTCTCTGCCTCCGAGTCCTGGAGGTTCTGAAAAAGATCGAAATAGGACGAAAATGTATTTTTCGCCTTTATCGTCGTTTCAAGTGTAAAACAATCTCATCGACACATATACCGTAATTCAAAATGTAAGACAAGACGGATATCATCACGTAGAATACAGCATCGTGGGAGATGCCTCGTGCCGAGAACCACGTGGGTGGTGCTGCTCGAGAATATCTCAAGTTTATTGTTGTGACTCAAGTGATCGGCCCTTTGTTGCCCAAAATCATTTCGACGATCAAAGAACAATATTGAATTTACTTTTCATTTCAAACATTCGTTTATTAACGTCAGCATTATATCATTTAGCATTGTAGTTAGTCTTTGTCATGTTTGAAAGTCACGCATATCATATATAATTATTTAAAAAATACAGTTTAATTGCTATATATATATGGAATAATTTAATGTTTCGGATACTTTTGAGCATTTAGGAAAATACACAAAGAATCCTTATGAAAGTTGCATCGTTGAGGATATATCTATATAGTAAAGAAATAAATAATAAATATCCCGTGTTAATAAATATTACCATTGTAGTATAGTTATTTTGTAATTCTTTTTCTTCCAGACACAAGTAGTTCGCTAAAAATGTCTCCTTGGAAAATACTCGTTGATAAGGGAATAAGGATAATAGTATTAGTGCGGCAACCACGACCAATGCTACATCACCATATACAGATACGTCCAGCGTATAATATATATGCAAACGCGTGTTGGGAGGTGCTTGCAAGTTGAAACCTGCACGACCGGCAAGGTCGAGGAACCTAACGCAACCAGTCAGTCGTTAGTGGCGAGATATAAACAGAAGGAATGGAAGAGACGAGAGCTGCCTTCTCGCTCTTAAGAAAAGAGCGGAATATTGAGCGTTGCGAAATCTCTTTCGAAATTTCCTGAGGAAAGAGAAATGAAATCGCTAAGAGACTGGAAAACACAAGCTATTTGCAAACGGTACGTGGCAAGTTGCAACATTAAGACTGTACTGTAGTACAAAACCACAATGTGTACATTAACTGATCAATTAATCAAGACAACAATTCAATCTTCAGAAATTGTCAAATACGTTCAATAGCAGACCCAACAGTAATTTACATATCATACAAATACTCTTGTACTTCTTAAAGTACGAAACTTTCTGAATTGCTAAGTCATCCGTTTCTCTTTTTCAGAACGGAGTTCTTTTTAAGATATGTGGCTTCGTCGTCAGGTATATTAAAATACCACGTAACGCGTCAAGCAAACACATGACGGTTGCGAGTCCCGCGGGGACGTTACAGTAAAATAACGGACAATCGATCTTCGCATGTTCCACTTATTGCTCGCATCTTAGAGTCCACCAATGTGTCCAGTATTAAATATTTCATGTCGTCGCTGCTGTAGCAATTCGACGTGAATTAGCCGTGACATGACTTTTTTTTCGGCATGTCGGTAGAGTTGTTTCGCTTGCTTTTTCTCTACAAAAATAAGATTCGCGTTACGCTGAGACTCGTTACGCACATCGAAAGGGTCAAAAGCGTGGCATACGAATCAAGTTCCTTCGGTTGGGCATTCCCGACACGACTTCCCCCTCAGGTGCATCCATGCCGCGGAGCGTAACGTTCTCGTTCACGAGCGTTGAACGGGACGAGAAGTTCATCGTCGTGGAATGCGCCAGGAGGAACAATGCGCGAGGAGTGAACGCGCCTTCGTAACCGCGCCGCTTCCGGCGTAGACGCGTAGGACCCGAGAATACCATCTCGTGGGAATGGGTCGCGTCCAACCTTTTAATACAAGACGCGGTAATTGCCGCGCGGGGCACTCGTAACCATCCGTCTTGTCTCGCATTCCCCCGCGTTGTCGAGCGGCGAGGATGACAGGAACCACGAGTGGTCGCGTGTAGAATGCCGCGCTCTTATCCTACTCAGAACTCGAATTCGCGCTCGATGGACTTCTACTGGAAGTGACTTTGATTTTATCCTAAACTTCTTGCTACTGTACGTGTTTTCCGCTTGTATTTCTTTGCACGACGATGAGGAAACTCTATGATCATGATTTAAACTTCTTTGATCAATGAGAGTGTCTCGCTGCTCCATGCTAACTCAATTTATATATCAATTAAAATACAATCTTCCTAAAATTCAATAAAGGAATTCGAAATAAGATCTTGGTCGATAGAGATTTATAGAAATGAGAATTCAAAATAGGATCTAAACTGATAGAAATTCGTAGAAATAATTATCTCTATTTGATCGCACAGACCTGGACACGCCTGTCCAGTCGTCAGCATTACCCAATCGAATTCATTATTAAGTCTAAACGAAGGCTTGCCAGATTTAAGAAATCTCGTTGTGTTGAAGGGAAAGGGGAGATTTGCAACTCGCAAATGGACACTGAGCTCATAGAGCGTCGATAAACAATATCGCGACCACGCGCATGTTAAGAATGAGAGCGATCAAGAATCGCCGGGCGGGTAGGAACCAACGAGAGAGAGGTCGAGCGACTTCGGAAGCGGTCGAGGCCATCTGTTACGCTCGGTTCCCACGCTTCCGCTGCCACCGTCGCGCCTTACAGCCGGCATTTTATTCCAGTCGGATGGCACGGTCACACACGCACACGAAATTCCTCGAATTATGCGGGCGCAATGAAAAACAAGTCTCGTCTTGCGGCTTGTATCTAGAGGCTTAAGTAAAAACTGTTTATGCGTGTGTGTAACTATGCGCCCGCTGCGCGGCGTCGACGATCTCGTGATAACTTATCTTGTACATTTCCTTGTTGGAATTGTGATGTATGCTCTATCGAAGGTACCGTTTCTGTTATATTTACAAACGTTTTTCTACATTGGCTGTCCTGATATCGTATGCCATTGTTAGTGCGTTAATTACGGCGATATAAGAAATTTTATCCAATTCGTCGTAAGGCGGACTGTAATTAGTCTAGTCGTGAACACGACAATGTGCCAATCGTACAGCATTGCAAATGGAAATCTAACATCGACAACTGTCTGCTGGAATGAAAAAAGCGTCATTATCACGTGTCAATAATGCTCATCTTTTTCACTTTGCGTGAAGAAGCTATTGGGAGGTCAAGAAAATAACGGGAAAGGTGAGAAAGAGAGCAAAGAGAGAGAAGCGTCTGATGTCTAACCTCATCGGTAATAATAGGCGATTTGTCCATGGTGTCGTTGATCGGGCTTGGTGGTGACGTGGGACTAGCGCTGGGGCTTACGTGGAAGCCCTTGGATTCCTTGGCGGATCTCTGGGGCGACACCCTCGCCGGGAAACTCAGAGTTTTGGTCCACTGCGACAAACCGCGCACCATCTTCGTCGGAGGCACTAACGTCACTCGCGCAACCGAGATGACTCGCGTCTGTTGCTGGTACCATTCACGACGTCTTGGCGACGAGAGGCTAGTCTGCCGTTTCTCCTCTTTATCGCGTCTCTCCGCGAGCTCAGGTAAGCGCGAATCCCACTCACTCCCTCGTTCGCCGAGAAGTTGACTTTGAATTTTTAAATCGATCCTCGAGATCTCGCACTTTCGTCGACGCTCTCTCAGCCAATGTCAAGTGGTAGCTGACTTCAGCCGACATACATACGCGCACTTCGCGGTGAGGACCTCGTACGCGACCTTCTGAGCGATGAAAACACTCCGCACGATCCGGTACTGTGCAGAACGGAGTTCACTGATGGACTGACACGCAGGCTGTGACTAGTTCTGCGGCTTCTCTGGACCGAGCGTCATGGTGTCGACTGGGACAACGACGGTAGTGGTGGTCGCGCCGGCGGTGGAGGAGGAAGAAGAGAAGAGGGAGGAGGATCGGTCGCGAGCCAGAGAAGTCGCCGGAGCGACCGGGAGACCGTTGTGCCGAAGGATGGTGCGCAACGAGACAAATATCGTCTTCGGGTCTTCTCGTTCCGCAGACGTCGGAGAAGGTAGTCGAGTTAGCCTCCACATCTGTCGTTCGTCTCATGTCTTAGACAATTTCTATTTTTTCAAAGGAAAAAAAGACGTGAATGCCGAATGATGAGAACGATGAGCGTAATGCTTTACAAATCACACCTCGGTATCGTTTCAGGTATTCCAAATTCACAGCCGGTTTCATCAGTGTCGTTGAACTTTAACTTGACATAACTGACTGACTAATGCGTTTACTTTTCAGACAGAGGTAAAAATAACTCGAAGATAGAGAAGGTAAGATATCAAGTGAGAAAAACAAGATATCAAAGTTGAGGAAAGGAGTTAAGATTAAAAGTCACTGACGTGACTTGACATCGATCATTAGGCTAACATCACGAACACTTCCGCAAGAATAAGCTCTCGTTTCAGGCAATAACTAAGAGAGAAGCACTGTCAGGAGAAGCGGAAAAGGGTGGGAGAGACAGGTCGTGAATGAAGGAGTATATACGTGCAAAAACAGGAATGCACAGAAGGTAAGCGAGTTAGAGAGATCCTACTACACGCAGTCATGAATATGCCTTTAAAAGTATTCGCTCTTCAGTTGTCCGTCTCTGAAATTAAAAGAACATAATTAAAAGAAAATTAAAAATTTTTGACCTTTTAATTTACAGCCGCCGAGATACCCGCTCTCGATTGATTGACGTGAAATTTCTTGATATTGTGTAATTCACGACAAGTTGCCGGAAAGGAAGAAAACCAAGTAAAGCGTGTGCGCGACGACGTAAAACCGTAGAGAGAAAACGATCAGTAAGGCCTTTTTGGAGACAAAGAACTATATTCGTGAACGAAAAGGAGAGAAAGAAAGATAGAGAGAGAGACTCGTGTGTTGCCAACTGCGGGTTTATGGAGTAGCGAAGGGGAAAAACGACGCATACGTCGCCAGGCTTATACGTCGCGGCATGCACCGTGCGTTCAACTGTGCGCGGACCGGATCTAGCCAGCTGCGGCCTTCTTCGACCTTCCCCCCACCGATGATCGGTCAGAGAAGTCCGCTCCTCACGACCAGTGGCCGGCTGTGCCACGTTATTCCAAATCTTCGCGTCCCAGTGGACGTGTTGGGCACCGGCTCGAAGCTGAAATCGACCGAAGTTGCCGAAGCCGACAACGGCCGGATGAATATTCGATCGTACGAGCGCGATACATCTCGAAGCATATCGAGCAGACGTTTACTATGTCATTGAGTCACTTCAGTTTTGGAACGCAAGAAATGTATCGCAACCATGTTCACACTTGTTCTCTATTTTTTATCACTTTTATTCGTAAGAGGTCCTTACGTCTAATCCGTAAGTCTAGACTTTTTTTTATCGATAAAAGTACTTCTAAATGTGACTGAAAGCCAATCAGAAAATTTGTAAGCCACATTTAGAAACCATTTTAAAAGTAAGTAAAAGAGTATTTAAAATAAAGGCCTTCGTAGAACTTTGTAAGATTGAGAAGTGGGCGATTGATAGAAAATCTGTTCGTATCTCATCGATCTTCCACACAACATTTAGTATAGCCATAATAGTCGTTATGACGTATATAGGACTTGTAGAATTATAACAAATAAAGGCCAAAGAATTGTTTGCAATTCTTTGAGCGCAGGTGATATAAAGGGTTGCTGCTTGCGAGCAAAGAATCTTCACGAGCGTGAAAGATTCGTCGGACGAATCCGTGCACGTGGCCAGATGGAGCGAACTGAGGCGCTCCCGAGGGGGACAAAGAAGCACTTTTCGAAGCGCTGCGATACGAGAAGCACCTGGCAAGACGATGGAAGGGATCGAGCATGCGGAGAATAGGAACGAAAAGCCTGGGGAATAATATTGGGAAGCGTGCAGCTGTCACAGCAGCTGCAAACCTCCTCTCTCGTCCGCTGACCGGCAGCTTTCCTGACTCCTCTCGCGCCTTCTGCCTCGCGTTGCTCGCACGCCGCCTAATCCACATCTCGGCATACTGATATCCTTTCGCGGATTTTTACCTACACTATATCTCGGTAAATTTATACACATAGACACAGAAACTATCCAGGACATGGATAGTTGAGGATGACACAGCAAGCTGTTTATCTTGAATGAAACATTTATCAAAGTATATTCGTCATGAAAACAGGATACACTCTTGGAATGGTCAATGCCTCGCTCGTGATACACTCTTGGAATGTAACACTCAATATCACATAAAGGCCCACGTTGTCACATAAAGGCCCACGTTTTAATCGCGCTTTTAAAGCAACCACTATTGCCAGAGGAAAGATATCCTTCATCCTTCCCGAGGCAAGGAAGCCTGCGTGTTCGTGTCTGTATCAGCTGCCTCTTGTGTAAAATTAAACTTCCTGCCCTCCTGGTACCCACATCTGCTCTCCTGCGATACATTCATCATGGGCATGCATGTGATGTACCTCTAGATATATGTGTAACATCATAAGTGTGAAGCGATATTATTTTCATCGATTCCTCACTCTCGACTCTCAATTGTTATCTTCTGTGTGTGTTACTTGCGAAGTTGCAAATCGTCCGATGTTTATTTCTTGTTAACGAATGAACGATGAATTTAGAATGATATAGGTATCAGTTGAAGATTACTGATATTAAGAATAACTAGTAATCGTCTTAATGATCGAAGAGTTAATCGTTGTAGAACCATCGAAAATAAGCGTCCTATATCTGCATACGAACCTCCATGGCCATTAATCATTGTGCTTGTGTAATCAACCTTAGTGTACAAGCTAGAGTAGAAACACGATGGAAGACTCGTGTCGCAAACAGCTAAGTGAAAGGAGATTTTTGCGGCGCTTCGAATATGAAATAAGCTCGAACGATGACAGATTTTTCAGAGTGACAATTCGAGATCCGACGTGTTGATCCCATTTATTTTATAATTATAAGATCGAAATTATATTCTATATATCATTTTGACTACACTTCGAGATTTTAATTATTATTAATGAAATAATCAAGGAACCACTGACAAGGGGAGCAGCTGAGGCAATCTTAAGACGCAGGTGTCGGTCGCTTCCAGAATGTGGCAGCCAGAGGCGAGCAACTTTTAACCGCATGTTGCTGCCCAATTCGATCGACAGAGAGACGATCCGTTACACTCGCTCTTCAACTCTTACGTACGTGTACGTGTGCGTACACGTGTGCGCATACATGACACGCGAATAAGAGAAAGTTGAGGCCTCACGAAATCGCCTTTGCGAAAATGCCGACGAGCGATCCTCTATTATGCAGGCAGATATAAATGGACGGCAAGTAAAACTTCAATTCCTTTAATCGTTCTTCGCGCAAAAGGAGCACATATACTGCTTCTTTTAATATTTATATACATCTTGTGCGCACGAGTTTTTTTCCGAGTGCACCAATCAATATAATTTATACGTATGTAACGCTTATGCAGTTCTATGTTTTCAGACAAATTGCATCGATCTCACGAACTTACCGTCTTAGACATCCGGCTGACATTATAAATTGACGTTGATGTACTGGATCGTCCACGTCGAAAATCAAAAGCAGACCATCGAGACGAAGAAAAATTGAATCTTCTCTTTAACGAACGCTTCGTTATCGTGAACTTTGGGCACTTTGAAACGATCTAAGGTCTCGATCGCTTCCAATTATACTTGGCGAGAAATATGCGTTTACTTTGAGTTTTCTCTTTATATCTTAAGTTTATATGAAATTTACTTTTACCCGAAAAACTGCCTTCGCGAACTTAATGTATGTACTTCGAATTTGTTGCGCTAAACGCGATGTGTGTTTGTAAAAACACGCCTGACCGTAATATCGTCCCGCGAACGCCGGCTACGGCACGGCGGCAAAATTAATTCGGCACTGTGCGATTCCGATTCCGATCGAATGTCGGGATTTCGAGTATTTTTCAGGAAGATACTTGGGAAGCGCCGCGGATATTTCCGGGGGAATTCAGAGTCACGGACGGAGGAGAGGCGACATTGCGCCTCGCCGATACTCCAGCCGGGAGTTCGTCGAACTTAGAATCTATATCGTGAATACGCGCGAGAACGACCGTCCGCCCTCGCGTGCAACGCTAAACACACAAAACGCGCGCTTAATCAAACGGAGAGGGAAACTCGTTCGCGACCGTAGGCAACGACTGAGTAACATTGACTGCGTAGTGCACAATGCACAGTCGCATCACCGGATGAGAACGTGCGAACGTACGGCGAGAAAGAACACAGCCCCACTACGTACTAGGCGAAACTAAAGTCCCGCGGGATATTACGCTTAGCAGCGGTATGAGCGGCCGTGTACGCCTAGCTGCTTACGAAGGCAGGTGGCGGTAGACAGGTGAATGTGTTGGCGGAACGCAGGAAGTGCCAGAGACAGAGAGGCAATACAAAAGCCCCCGATGGGGACGACAGTCGAGGAAGAAGATACAGAAAGAGAAAAAAATAGAGTAAGAGAGAAAGAGAACCCTTCGTGTGTCAGCGATAGAATTTAAGAATTTCCTTCCAAAGCCTCCAATTCCAATTTTTCAAGAACAAAGATTACGCGTTTATCATGAATTTCTCGTAGCTTAGATAAAACTTGAATTAGATTAAATTAGATAAAACTTTGTAAAACTATCTGCGAAAGTGGCTGACAGTACTCGAGGAAGAACACAGCGTCGGAAAACGTCCATCGTTCTAATCGCACTCGACCTCGTGTCCTATGAAGCCCCGCTCCCTCGTATCAGGATCCCGCCGCGCTAAGTAACAACGTGGCGTTATTATGCCGCTTGCGATTCACCGTATACAGAAATAGCTCTCGCGCGCACCTTCTTTTGCTTCTTCTTTCTTTCTCTTGTCCTACCCATGCATACATTGCTGTTAGCAAGTATATTCCTAGTAAACAAGAAACATTACGTTGACACTTTCGAATGTCCATTTCATATGCATTTTCCAATGTTTTTACGCAATATACTGTAGAAAAATGTCTACTATTATTACTCGATAATATAATGTATCTTTTTAAGTATCATAAAAAGGTATGCAAACGTATTTTATGACAATGTAAGAACTGCATATCTAGCAACGACTAAGTGTTGTTCTGGTAACATTAAATTAATGAGTTTTTACTCACTAGGCAAGACGCTATTATATCTTTCACAATCAACTATTGCACACAAAATGCAACACTTTTCTTTACTAATACATGGTGAAGATATTGTCTGTAAAATCGAAGTGATGAAGGAATAAGAAGTGCGAGAATATCAGCTCCAGATTGTCCATTCTGACTAATCTTTAGCCAAAACAAAAAAGTATTGTTAAAATTCTATACATATACATATATGTCAATTATAGAATACGAAAATACGTATCAACTAAAAAATACTGTTGTAAAAATGTAGCTTAAAATTTGAAATTTCAAATATAAAGTTTGTGTATTTTTTACAGCGTTACACGAATATATATCACGATCTATTAAACGTCCAAATTTGTATTGAGATTTGTCAAGTTATCAAGCATGAACGAAATATAATATATGAATAGCATTCATATTGTTTTAAATAATATATTTTTTATAAGGAGTATATCCCTTTTTTCAGTTTACATACCAATATATTGTTATAAGATTTCTTTTTGGAGAACCATTCAACGTAAAAGTAAAAAAGTCCTTCCGGTTTCGATCGTTTGCTCGAAGTAAAGGAATCGGCGTACAACATTCGTCATGAGATAAATAGGAGCTTAATTTTTCTCCTTTCCCACACAGCAGAGATATCCAAAATATATCATAGAGATATCCTTAAGATATATTTGGAGTATGTGATATCTTCAAGATATCCCTATGATGTATTTGGGACATCCTTGCTGTGTGAGTTGTAACGCAATTGTAACAAATTTGATAAAAAAATAAATTTTCAATGTAGATTCGATTAAAAAGTGAGGTTACACATGAAGCAACTGCTACTTCTTATTCTTATAATTTCAAATATTTAAGCTAAAAAGAATAGCGAAGTTAATATACTTGAAAAGGAAATATTTTGTGCTACAAGATACTTCTAGCAGCACTTTATTATTATCATTTTTTTCGAAGTCATAACCTGTTGAATTGTATGTATTATTCGGTAAGAGTCAAAGGTACGTTTCATTTATCGTTGAGTTCTACTACTTAAAAGAATAAAAGTACATTTCATTGAGTCGTACTACGTGCTCGAATTTTTTATTGAAGATAGTGGCGGCTCGTAGCAAAGACTTTAGAACTAATAAAAATAACAAGTCTAATTTTTAGGCTCAATAAAATCGAGCGGTTAACAGATGACCTAGCGTCATCTTGCGTTCTTTTTCCAAACTACTTGTACTCTTCTTTATGCACTAGTGCAGGAAGTACAATACGTAGAAAGCTTGAAGGTACAAATCTATAACGTGATCGCAGTAACAACTTTGTGCGTTTTACATGCGCTTTATTTTGTAACATCAATAGATATTCAATATATAAACTTTGTACAATAACTGATATGCATTTAGTACATATTGAATATTATCCGAATTGTATTTATATTTATGGAAAATATAACACATTGATGTGATTATACCAATAAGTGTTATTTGTAGTGATACGTGAATTTACTCGTAAAATACAATGTCTAATGCAATAAGTGGCAAGAACCTATTACGACCAAATGGACTACAGTGTAAAAATTTATATGAATACTTAAAATCACGTCCTCCAGACACATTGAATAAACTGTATCACAAGCCGCCTATATGTTTGGCTGTGTATCGCGAATTACCTATAATCGCCAAGCATTATGTTATGAGACTGTTGTTTGTTGAGCAACCAGTGCCGCAAGCGGTCATAGCTTCATGGTGTTCGAAACTGTTTTCTGAAGAGCATCAGAAAGTAGTGCAAATCTTAAATGAGCTGTATGTGTGGAAAGAAGCATCTATACCTGGTGGTCTACCAGGTTGGATTTTGAACAATACTTTCAAGAAAAACTTGAAAATTGTATTGTTGGGAGGTGGTAGACCATGGACCATGTCGAATCAATTGGAAACTGATAGTAAGCCAAGAGATGTTGCTTTCTTGGATTCATATGCATTAGAGAGATGGGAATGTGTTTTACACTACATGGTTGGTTCCCAACAGCAAGAAGGTAAAATTGTTTCTTAGGTTTTTCTAAAAATATAGCAATATACAAGTATATTATGCAAATAAAATATTTAACATATATAAACAGTAACAAAGTTCTGATATATTTTTTTTTTACAGTCATGAGAAATTACAGGATATATTTATATTTTTTTTTATTTCAACATATTTTATGTTTGCAACAGGTATATCTGCAGATGCTGTTCGAATTTTATTGCATGCTGGCTTGATGAAGAGAGATGAAACTGATGGAAGCCCAATTATAACACAAGCTGGTTTCCAATTTTTACTTTTAGATACAGCTTCACAGGTAATTTATCAGTTTTCTCTTTCTTAAATCTATAAATATAAAATATGTTTGAAATATTTATATAACCAGATGATAATATCATCATACAATAATTTGTTACAAATACTTTTTTTTTAGGTATGGTACTTTATTTTGCAATATCTCGACACAATTGAGGCACGTGGTCTTGATTTAGTAGAATGCCTTACTTTCTTGTTTCAATTAAATTTTTCTACTCTTGGTAAAGATTATAGTACTGAAGGTATATCCGAAGGTCTCTTGACATTTTTACAACATTTAAGAGAATTTGGACTTGTATACCAACGAAAACGCAAAGCAGGAAGGTAAATATATATTCACATAAATAAAAAATATTACTTAATACCACTCAAAACTTCAAATATTTATGATTTAATTAATTTAATATTCGTTTCTAGGTTTTATCCTACACGGTTAGCATTAAATATAGCTACTGGTGAAACAAAGCCATTAACCAGGGATACAGATAAGGAAGGATATATAGTTGTAGAAACAAATTATCGTGTATATGCTTACACAAATTCTAATTTGCAAGTTGCTTTACTTGGACTTTTCTGCGAAATGTTATATAGGTATAGACATAGCAGTTACTTTACAAAAGATTAAGATAGAAAATGTTCAAAGACTAAAAATTCTTCAAATTAACTTCATGTACCATTTGTGATTATAGATTTCCTAATTTGGTTGTATCTATATTAACAAGAGATTCTGTAAGACAAGCATTAAAAAGTGGAATAAATGCTGCTCAAATAGTAGGGTACGATTATAATATCTAATTTCTCATATAAATAAGTTATATATAAACTGTTTTATATACATACTATGTAGACATTATCTCTTATCAATTTACAGTTACTTACAGCAACATGCACATGGTAAAATGATAGAGGCAGGAACACCTATATTGCCTCCTACTATTGTAGATCAAATTATGCTATGGGAAAATGAAAGAAACCGATTTTTATTCAATGAAGGAGTTCTATATAGTCAATTTCTTTCACAAACTGACTTTGAAGTTCTTAGAGATCATGCACTTACAACTGGAGTATTAATTTGGCAAAACGAAAGGTATTGATTAAAAGACTTTGTAGTTTGTGATTATTTTACAGAACATTATTAAATATAAAAAGATATTAAAAGATTAAATAGTTAATGTCGTAGTCAATGTTAATATATAATATTTTTCATATCGCAGGAAGAGAACTATAGTAGTTACCAAAGTAGGCCATGATGATATAAAAAAGTTTTGGAAACGTTATTCGAAAGGTTCAACTTAATGTTTGAGCAAGAGCCGCAGCAACGAAGAAGAAACATTTTACAAACACTACTGTTCAATTTCTTCAATATACAATACAAAGAAGTCGTTTTAAAAGTGCCTAAAAAAAGTAGAGAATGAACGAATCCTCGAAATAAACTAGCAAAAGCAATTCTTTTCTAATCGCAATGCCAAAAAGACTTCATTTTTTATTTCTATCATGAATTACAATATAATATTCATAAATTGGTATAATTTTCTTCCCCTAAAGTATGTCCTTAATACGTCGAGTATAAAACAAAATATCAATCAATACATTACCATTGTTTGCGACTTATTTTTAGGACAAATTTCAATATGAATAAAAAATGTTTTTATTCAGATATAAATGCGAAATATATTCGTTGTTAATGCATCTCTGTATGTATCCGATAGCAACATATGAGACAAAGGACAAAGTTTCAAACATTCGTTAAAACTTAACATGAGACAACATCCCAGACATTTGGCGAAGAGAGAACTTGTTGTCAGCGCTGTGGTGCAGCTTTTGGTTTTGGCATTTTTGATAATAAGCTTTGAATTTCCTCCTTTTCGTCAAACCTATTCCACAAATCGTATAAATTTATTATATATCGTGCTATTTCCTGAATCTTTTCCATATCTGCATTTAATTCTGCAAACCACGATTTATGATCTTTCTGCAATATTACACAGGCTATTTGCAAACAACCTGAAAGAGAAAAACAAATCAAAGTTTCCTTACAATATTAGATTGTTAGAAAAAGTACAAAGATAAAATCATTACACTTACCAATTGCTATTTGATAAGGTGGATATAATAAACACACGTCAGTCCTTAAACTATCATTAATAATACGCCATGCAAGAGTAAGTAATTGATCATCCGGTCCCACATCTTGAATTAATGTTAACAAGGGACGGTATGGTTGATATACTATTAAACAACAGTCCAAATGCTCCAATAGATAAAATTCGCATTCCAAAATATGATTAGTACGATATGGAAATTCTTGCGAATACGCATAATTAAATTTGCTTTTAACTGAAAATAAGGAAAAAAGAATGATAAATGCCATGGCAGTATTGATCGTTAATAATTTGTAAAAGGAGCTGTTTATTATACTTACCTACAGTTTGGCATATTGTTATCAGTCTAGTATTAGAAATTACTCCAAACTCTTCCACCTTTGATGCTAAGAAAACTGAAGTAGGAGCTAATAATAAAGGATCTATGCATTTCAAACTATTACGGGCATAAAATCGTTTAAAATAAACCGTTGCAGTAGCTATCACTTGTTGTCTCAACTTTAATTGTTCTCCCAGAACTTGTATTACTGTATAATATTAAGAATAAATATAATTATACATCGCTGTGTAAAACTCAGAAATTATTATTTATGAAGATTGACTGTTACATTCACAGACATATACCAAAAATAATAATGTTGCAAAAATTTCATTCTTATAAAAGAATAATAATTACAGGTTGTATATACAACAAATAACTGTAGAAGAATAGAGTGATTAATTTAAGAAATAAAAATCTATCAAATTGGGATCATAATTATTGAATTATACACCAACGCAAATTATTGAATTATATACCTATATGATACACACCGATAAGTGAAAATTATTTTTAACTAGTAAACTCTTTAGTATAAGTCTGCAATTTTTTACAAAGTAAATGTTATTTCAACTTACAATTAGAGAAAAAAATGAATAACTTTTGATACTCTTCTTCCGTTAATATTGATAGATCATGTTGGCGTTCTCTAACCAAATCTTGTTTATCCAATAACCATTGTTGACTATTAAATATAAGAATTTTACGTATATTGTAAAGAAGCACATTCATATACATATACAATAAAAGTTTATAGAGATATAATTCACAAAAAATTAACTTACTGGTGAGAGCTTTGCCAAAAATTACCGGCCATTTTATAACAAAACAGTAATTAGTTTGTAAGCTTTGATACGTCGGATAGTGCTGATCGTTGAGAATCTTCGTTTTTGTCACGTCGAATGTAACAATAATTCTCTTCACATCTCTCTCTTCCAAACTGATTTTGCGCTCTTTTAAACATAGGTAAACTAATGAACAAGTTTTGTTTCATGTACAAAATAGAATGCTGAAGACAAAGTTGTCAATATATTTCATAAATAAATATGTATCTACACAAAATAATTATTCAAATCGTAATACATTAACCAACAACATGACGTTTTGCCTTCGTAAGTGTTTAGAAACGGTATAAAGAAGATTAAATAACTACTAGATGGACGTCTCACATAGCAGTAAGAGACGATCGATCGATGTATCGATGATCGATTCAATTATGCTCTCGATATTTTCATACTCAATCTGTATACCGATCATATTTAAAAAAAGAGATCCTATATTACTCAATTTCATTATAAAATTTTATTGGCATACAACTCCTGTATGTATGGAAAAAGAATAATCGCTCTTGAATATTACTTCTTTTTATATATATTAATTTATATTTTATATTACGAATATCATAAATTTTTTAATTATATTTCAAATATCGTTTTAGTTTCTTCGTCTAAACATCAGCCATGATTCATGAATATCTAGAGACGACACGTACAATGGAAAAATTTTAGTGACCCTAAATCTAGTGACTGTCGAATCCTTTATGATGTTGGTGTTATCATGTTGTTTCACTTGTATATATGTACGTATGTGTATATGAAACGTCTCAAGTTTCTTTTCTTCATTATCAAAGATAGCAATCAAATCCTTTCATTATTTTCATTGAATTCCTATATAACAAAAAAAATATCGATCTTGAAGTTTCAAAATGATAAAAGAGGTCTTCTTGTCCATTTACGTGTTAAGATATGAAGGTAAAATTTCCGAAAAATGGTTATATTTTAAGATCAGATTTTACACACATACACACACACAGATTTATTCTGAAAATATCTTCACAAAAAAGCGAGATATCCTACAAAGTATCTTACATATTTTTCACTTATCTTACAGTGCGTTAGTCTTCGTACTATTCAACTTCGTTTCTGCAATATATATCCTGCATCTTTGGTAAATGGCGTTGAGATATTAAATTACCGGAAGCCACATATTGAAGGAAGGAAGAATATCCTATATCTATCTATATATAACTCGCGGTAAGAGAGATTCACAAGATATATTGCAGGACACGTAATTTCTGACACGACTAAAATCGACTAGATGAGGTACGTGAATAACTCGCGTGCTGCAATGGTTAATATTTCCTAGAGTAAAATTTTTCGATATTTTCACGATAGCTACCCGATGAAAAATTTTTCATGCAAAATTATGTATGAAATTTGTCCATACATAATTATGTATAACAATATATATAATTACATATAAATCTATGCGTAATTATGTAAAATTATATATGAATTTATATATATTATTATACATAATTATGTATAATTACGTATATAAGTAGAATGTATGAACATGAATGTATGAACATGAATGTATGAACATGAACAAATTTGATACATAATAATATATAATTATGTATAATTATATATAATTTTATATAATTTTATATAATTATATATGAAAAATTTTTCATTGGGTATAAAGAACGGGAAAAGAAAAAAAATCAATATAGGAGACATGAGATCCTCCCTCGTCCCGCACAGGTCTCTGACAACCTGTAGTTATCGTGGCTTAAGATCGTGTAACGCGTTATTAACCACAGCGCATATATTACCTGAGCAAAGAAGCGTTGTCTGAATCTTGATACAGGAACAAATGGCGCACAAACAAGTCGAAAGTAATACAGTCGGCTATGAAACAGAGTTAATATTAACAAGATCTTCGTGTCAGTCAGCGGTTGGCCGACTCAGAGTACATTCATGAAGATACTGTTGTCGATCGTAATATCTTTCATCTTCGATGTGTCGGGAGGTTTTCTCAAGATAATACATACACTTTGTGATTCATTAGAAATTAGCGCGCGGCTGAAAATCGAGTAGGAAAGTATTCTCCCAGATAGTACAATCTACTAAAAGATGTTTTAAAGACGTCCAAAAGATGTCCTTTATTCTTTTTGGATGTCTTTTGGACGTCTTTTGGACGAGATATCTTTTAGCAGTTTGTGCTGGGCTCATAATAATGTACTACAAACAGTTCATTTCAAGCTGATATAAACGTGAACGGAGATCGTGCGTTTAATTTCGTGAGTTTTATAAAAGAACATTCTCTAAAACATTGTTTTGTATCAATTGCCACTTGAGAAATCGATCGATCCGTTATCGTATCATTATACATCATTATTATAACGTATTTTCTTTATTTTATTTTTAAGATTTATATCACAGATTATTTAAAAAGATCATCCAGTCTTGCTTAGAATTTTACTTCTTGTATCTTTGTTTTTTACAGTCAGCAATATACGTCATTTTTAACAGAGATATGTGCAACGTTATAAGCGTGCGCGTGTAATGTGTTCGCAATTATCATTGCTGATTTGCACTTTATAAGATTCTCGGAAACCTGGCATATCATTATGAGACTGTGAGTGTCTAATCATATTACTGATTACGACTGGAGGTCATGTAAGATTATTCATCATAATTTTTAATAATAAAAATGTAAGATTAATGAGCTATGAAAGCTTTCTTATTCAATTTTTACTGCTATTATATACTATGATATGTCTTGTTTCATTTGTCTTTTCAGAACGATCATTGTCTCTTATCGACTATCATTGATATATTTTTACACATTCTCTGGAGAAAGATTATATGTATGATTACGCTGTTATGGGGAGAAAGATGATACATGGGACAATAATTTACGCTGGTAATGATGAAATAAACTGTTAACTTGAATTTTTTATGAGAAATTTATTTTATATTAAATATTTTATATTAATTATTTTATATTAATATAAAAATTATTTTATATTATATATAAGGAATTAATATAAAAATTATTTTATATTAAGGAAGTTTGTCAGATATTTAACCATATCTCTGTTAGTCAGATAAATAGTTCAGGTTCCTGGCTCTTTCCCGCGGCCATTTTGATTTATGATGTTACAAGCAAGAAAATACACGTTAAAAATACTTAAAAAATACACGAAAATTAATTTTTATCTTGTGTTATTCTGACTGAAGACTATAATGCAGATATATATTACATAAAGCCCGAATATATACTCTATGAAACTTCTTTAATATTAGCAATTAAAAAACAAAGATACAAAAATGTGACAAAATTTCATAGAAAAGTGAAGTAAAGAATGAAAATTTAGAATAGAAAAGTAAAGTTTCTGCGAGATAGTCTTCCAATACTTACAAATTAAAAGTTATTCAGTTTTTAAGTACAATGTATGCGCGCGCAATAGTATAAAATCGACACAGTTATTGAGCATATATTGCTTTACAGAGATATTACATGTTTTGCATTGACGGTTGGTAAAATACACGTGCTGCCGATGGTTGATTACGTCGGTAAGAAAAATTCTTTTTTTAGTCACTTGTAATTTTATAATTATACAATCATCTTAAATTTTAAGATTGCGCATAATTGCTATACATATTTAGTTTAGTTAGATTGTACATAATTGCTATATATTTAGTTTAGTTTCCTATTATTGCATATTTTACATGCTTATCTTATCAAAGCGGAATAACTTCATTGATAATAATTCACTCGTGTACAAAAATTATTTACGAATATTTCCTCAAGGTTCTTTCTTATTTAACATTATAATTCCTTTAAAACTATAAAAATTAATCACTTTATTTACAACGACCATCTAATATATCGATTGATAATTAATCAATCACTGATGCCAACGATAGACGATTAAACACATATGCATGGAAAGTTAATTGAAAGTACATTTAAACTGTTAATTGAAGACTTTGTGAGCGAAGGTTCTCCATCAGAGATAAAATATAATAAAATAGAAGCACAACAAGTGTAAAAGCAAACAATTATGTTCATGATGTACTTACATATATATATACATTTGAAAAAAAAATATATAAGTACTAATGCAATTTTCAGATGGCCAAGTAATGCAAATTGTTGGAATCTCTTTCATACTTTGGAAAACAGTGCTTTTGATGCCTCTCTCTCTCTCTCTCTCTCTCTCTCTCTCTCTCTCTCTCTCTCTCTCTCTCTCTCT
>NW_022639626.1:320292-432251 GCF_010583005.1 Odontomachus brunneus | reverse complement strand
CTCTCTCTCTCTCTCTCTCTCTCTCTCTCTCTCTCTCTCTCTCTCTCTCTCTCTCTCTCAGCTCACTTTGTTTAGATCGCACTGATATAACTGAACCTGAGGTTGCTGGTCTGACCGTAACATTGTCGCATATATCAACGACGGCGCGGGCGTTATAGTGGGGACGCACGTGTCGTCCCTTTTGTCATTGTGATATAACGTTGGAGTCAATTCGAACCTTCGCTTGTGTACTTCACCAGCATAACGCGCGTGCGTAACCGCGGCGTGCCCTCGACACCACGAGTGAGAGTAACATGGCGACTCTTCTGCATCGTTAGTCGATTTGCGACCATCGGCGCGCGTAGATCAATGATAAGGGAGCGACAGCGATAGTGACATTCTTATTATTCCGTAGGTATATTATCATGAACTTTTACGATACACTATACAGCACAGTAACTCCATACCGTCAAATTTACAGTATCTCCTTAGTGTCGATATCCGAAGTTATACTTTTACGTTTTTCGATATAGATGCTGTTCGTTTTCGTCACAACCGAAAGTTACCGCGCCTTTGCCTTCGGTAAGCCGATCCTGTATTTCAATAGAAATCGAAGACGTGATGAGGAATCACCGCGCAAACTGAGTTTCGTGCTACATAGAGTGCTCATACTTACTGCTAAGCGTTGTCTTCGTAAGTAATTATTAGGAAAAAAGTAATAAATAGAAGAGAAGAAAGTTCGAACATTTTCTTAAACAATTGCAGTGATTTTTTTATAAATTGTCAAAATTCTCGATAGATTTTCAAACTTATTTCTTTTTTCTACTTTTTCCATTTTCTTTTTTTTTTAAGAAGCTTCGCAGTTTTTCCTATTACGCGATAGTAATTATCAAGGCGATTTACATATAACACAAAAATACTTGAGGTTGTGCCAAAAATGAAAGAGCCGAAACGAAATCGAAATATGTTATAATATCTCGATAATATCCTTACTATTTACCGTTATTCCGTTATACCGTAATGATGAAGCTACGTAGCGCATGACTAATATATCAGGGAAACGATAGTAACAATCGTGCAATTTGCATAGAAAATGTAATTTTAACTATGAATTGGAGAAAGAAAGGGGGATGGCTCGTAAAGAACTATATAGGCGAAAACAAAGAGAATTATGTGTATTCATCCTTCTCCGATATGTTGACTAAAAAATTCGTATAGAAACGAGTTCGAGTCATTGAACTGTAGTGACGGTACGTATGTGTACGGTACATATTCTGTGTGCGAAAAAAAAACTGAATTCAAAAGGATTTAGTATTTATTTGGATTCTCGGAATTTCCTGAAACAACAAGCATGATCGCTCTTAAAGTAAAAATTGTGAAACTAGTTTATAAATTTCACATTCAGTTTTTATGTAGTTTACGTAGAAATTTGGCTTTAATGACAGTAACGATAAACTTCAACTAATTGATGCGCGTTTGTGCTTTTGAAGCTTATTTCGCAAAGTATTTTTATAGGAAAAAGTTAACCGCATTTTGACTAAAGAATTTGATGGTCATTTGTGGTCGAGAAAGATATCCGGTAGTTTCGAGATATCCTCCCATTACTTCCTGCCGCTCTAAGTATAGAAAGCGTGAAAAGAAGAAGTACATGTAGCAAGTAGCTGTGAAGAAAAGGATGTATTTCAACCACGTCGCAATTATGTACATTTTAATTAGTCACAAAACAAAGCTATTGAAAAAAATTCGGCGATAATTCATAGGCGGCGTGAGAGATCGAGCGCTCATCATCAAACTCTTATTAATAATGTGCCCTTGTTGACACATAAAATGTGTAAAACGTCCTGACGTGTTAAAATGATGTCAGCGCACACGTGTCCGATGTCTATACAGGTCGGCACGTGTGCGCGTGTGTATCGTGCGGAAGCATTCGTCCGCGATCTCTAATAGAGTGTGCGGGACAGAATGACGTAAGACGGCCTTCCACGTGTCCGCCCGCATCGTGGTCCGCACGTGTACCACTATACAACCTTAACGCTTTAATCGAGTTTTTCCCGCGAACGCCAGAATTATCGCCGCGTTCCATCAGCGTCGTTTCAACACGATCGGCAGAAGACGCAAATAGACGGCGACTTTAAGGTGTGGCATGAGCAGTTTTATTAAGCATCGGCACGTGCCAAAAATGTATAATGATAGGAAATGAATTTTTAGTATAATGATGTTTCTCTGGCTGAAAATAGCAAATCGTTAAAAACTGCCAGAAACTGTTACATCGTTTATAATCGTTCGTTATAGAAAAAGAAAATTGTTTCTGAGTTATAGAAGTAAAAATATATGTGAATATGTAAATATATGCGTTAAATTAGTTTTTTTAACTATATATATACACAGATTATCCCTTCAACCGCTTGTTATCGTCGACCTATGATCAATTTCTTCCTTCACTGATGTTGAGATGATTATTTCTTATCTTTTAGATATTAGATACTTTATAAGCATTTAAATTTCTAATGAGCAAATAAATTAATATTTAATCAAAAGAATATATTTCAAGTTATTTAGGAAATTAAGATTTGTATTGTCTCAATTAGTGGAATTTTGGGTGAGGAAAATTATTTTTATAATAATTATTAATATAATTATTTTTATAATCCTTTATTTTTCGATATAAAGAAAACATTAAAAATTCGATTCGCAAAGTTGGCCAAAAAATCCGCGAGTTACACAACCGATTTGAGATTTGGGACTCTATATAGCGTAGCAGTAAATATCGAGTACGCGAGCAAACGATACGTAAAAATGCTCACAAATGCTGTAAATCTCCACGGCGAGACTCCATGGATATATCAATAAAAAAAGAATGTGTAAATAATGGAGGATTGGAGGCGCGTGTGCACCACGTGCGGTGCGGATGAACTTTACCTGCTCAAGTTTCTACGCACTAATGTCAAGGACTTCGCATTTATTTACCATGCATCGTATGGCCGCGCGTCACGCTCGCACGTGGTGGAGAAGATTCGAGGTCAAAACAATCTCAAATATATACGCGCCGCATGCTGGGTGGGAGTTGAGGCTTTAGTATTATTTCGGTGCAGGCACGTGCAGTGACGTTAACGGTAATCAGGTCATCGCCTGCATCGATCGTGTCGCCGGGCGATAAGAGCAGCGTAGGAAGAATATCCACGTGCAGGATTCTATGAATTGAATGTGCTGTAGTATTTAAGATTGATCTCATGCACACAAGCCTATAGTTCGCCTCAAATTGAACGGAAAGACTAATATTGTTTTATGCGATCGCGAATTCTAGCGGGTTTCATTAAGAGGGAACACCACGGCAAGGGCAAAGATAAAAGAGTATCTCTAGGAATTTTTTTTTAAGCAACAATAGATTTTTTAATGGCCATATATTTTTAGTACACGTTTAAAAAAGAAAACTTACGCTGTTTATCTAAAACATGTTTTATTAACATGATGAACTAGATTCTGTAAAATAAGGTCTTTTTTGAAAACCATGATTACACTGCCTAGATGATTACTTCTGAATGATTAATCTGAAGTCAATGAAGTAAAAATGTGTAGAAACTACATGAAAGTGACTTCGTTTGTATGTAGAGATTTTTATAAAATCTTTGAAAGAAAAGCTTTGTTTTTACAAAATAGCAAATTTTATAAAAAAGATTATGAATTCTTGGCAAAAATCATAATTGATTTTTTGTATGTTTCTCGATAAGTTTTTGAAAAAAAAGAAAAATTCGTATTTATATATACAAACGAAAATAATTCGGTTACGAAGAATATGCCGTAAGGTAAAAGTTAATCAGATCAATTACTTTTTTTCTAAATATCTTCCAGGCCAGCTTTAAAGAAATAGTCTCGAGAGATTGAAGTACCCCTCAGTGCCCTTACACACTTCGACAACATTTCAAAAATTCTCCCTCAACTTTATCAATTTTCAGCGAATCTTTAAACAATTTTGCAGAGTTATATTATCTTTTAAGAAATGCATTTTTAAAAAATTGTTTTTTCGAAATTTCTATCATGATATTTCTCTTAAAGAAATGATTACTAGTATAGAGTATAGTCGTTTCTCTCTTTATTAGATAATATTATATGATATCTAAATTGGTTGAGAACATATCAACATATTTATGTTTCAGATATTTATATAAAAAAATGCCACCGACCGTTTGCCTTGCGGAGTTTCCGACCGCGGCAAGCACCGTGAACGTGTACGTTTGTCGACGACAAAGAAATCGTGCGAATATTAAGCAGCAAGCATTGGAACAAACGCTACGAACCGGAACCACTGGTGAAACACCTCCGACATCTTACATGAACCCTTCACCAAAATTAGGATGTACAAGTGAGGTTTCGGACTGTTCCGCGATAGACAAAAGTGGACGGCTTCCAATCAATGCAGATGAGCACTATAGGAAACTCGTCGCGGCAAGAAAAGGTATAACGAATGTTAGCAAAGTTATTTTGAGCTTTTTCAACAAGCTGGCCGATAAAATGTCATGAACTTTGCGTGAAATCATTTTTTATTCAAATATAAAGATATTGAACGTAGCAATTTTTGTTGTAAATAGAATTCTCTTGTTACGTTGCATGTGTGATAGATTTTTGCGAAATCACTTGAAAATGTTTCAACGACAAATGCTTACTAGCGAATTCACGATCACGTTTAAATAAGGTTTGACGCAAATGTCCTGTGACTCCAGTTTGGCCGAGCTTGACAATTGTTTTATTTCGTTTTAACGATAGTACTTTGTTCTCGATGCATTTTCGGATTATTTCCGCAGATCTCTGGAGTATCGTTATCCGTACGATAACTCTTGTGCGGCGCAATCGTATCCTTCAAAGACGCGTAAACGCATTGCGGGCGGAAACACGAAGATTTCTTCGTTCAGTATTAAATAATCCGAAAAATCAGCGTCAACAAGATAGATTGCAAATGCCGCAACTTGAAGGTGAGATCGTCTCATCATCTACGGACAAGGTTATCTCGACGATATCGGTATCATTCGACTCCGATTCGACCGAAAATTCGTTCGATTCCATTCGTAGAGTTACCTCTACCTGCGATAAACACGATTAAGATAAAAATTGCGCATTCTTGTGCAAAGAATAGGGTTAATAATCGATCGTTCTGTGTATTTATCTCTGTCCATCCACATTTAAAAAACGATTTAAAAAATATCTAAAAAACATCTAAAAAGCAAAAAAATTTATTCTATATATATATACACACACACGTATGTATTTATGTACATAAATACATATATAAAATACAATTTTTATATGTACAGAATAAACTCTTCTTAACAAACGAATAAGTCGGGTCAATAGTCTATCTTAAATATTGTAAATTTTTAAACAATCCAGGTTAGAAGTCAGTATTTCTTAGTCTGGAAGCAGCGATGATTTATTTCATTAACATTTGTGGACTAATATAAGTGGAAATCTTTGCAACAATATATCTATTTCAATTTGTTAAAACGGCATATTATCGTAGTGTATCAGAGAGTTAAAATACATTAATTTATCGAAATATTTCATGAGGTTAGTGATACAGTGTGATCATATTTTGAAATATTTGAAATCGTTAAAAAACCAAAAAAATATTTTATTCTTTACATGATGTTCTTTCACTAATTTAATGCACAATATTTAACTTGGTTCATATAAGATATTCAAAATTATTGAGAATCTTATTGAATAATTTAATATAATTGTTTCATATAATTGTTTGTGTGTTTATCTATTAGAATACATAGTATGAGAGAAATGTATTGATGAGGATGAAGATAATGTGTGTACGTGTGTGTACGTACACGTGCGTGTATAAAAATAATATATTTATAAAAAGAATTTGATAGATCTTTCATATAGTTCAAAAATTATTATTTATTGTACATAATCGTGATGCATTTTGAAATATTTACATTTAACCGACAGATCGAAAGCAATATTAATACTGCATTTGATCTATACTTTAGTTTTACAATTGTGTGATAATTATAGTATGTATATATATATATATATATATATATATATATATATATATATATATATATATATTTCAGGGGGCTATATATATATATATATATATATATATTTCAGGGGGCTATATATATATATATATAAAATAAATTTCATATACTAAAAAATTATGTGATAAATATTCTTTTAACATAAATACATTATTCAATCAAATATATGTAGAAATAACTGATAGGATTTGTGCCTAAAAGTGCATGTATTACGTATGCGTCTAAGCGCTATTTTCCAGTCACTTGAGAGCAATACAAATATATACATTTATAGTAGAAAAGCAACACTTACATAATATTTAGATTTGATGTAGTGATTAGATTTAACCATAATATTTCCTATAATTTAGAAATGTTTTATTGTCCACGTAATCACGGGAAATGTTTTTGGGAATTTGATCTTATATATGTGAATAAATCTACTGCAAAAAGACATTACAAATAACATCTTGTTATAACATTAAGTATACTAAATGAGTATACTAATAGTTCTTATCGGCACAATAATACTAAACTCTATTGTAATTGATAAACATATTAACAAAAAAAAACAAATATTAATTTATCTATTTCAGTTTTTTATTGTATATTTTTATTTTAATACTATCCACGCAATACATTTAACTGTAACATCGTACGTATTTAAACGTGTAGTAAAAAAGTAAATATAATTTAAAGATTGTAATATCTCTTACGAATCTATCACTGAAATTTATCATATATTTATTCAGGTTTTTCATTTAACTATGGTTTTCTTTGACTTTGAAGATTGCTACATTAAACTGTACAAGATCTAATTTACATAAAATTCAAATATTATCCTCTGATATTCACAAAGTGAAGTTTTCTATAAATATATATGTTTTGTCTTAAGATATAATGCGTTTCAATCGTTAGTGCGCTTCTGGTGATTGAGATAGGAGTACTACTAAAACCCAAAACTGGAGCAATGCCTGTAAGGATATATATATATATATATATATATATAACATATAATATAATGATATTCTTTTATAATGTTAATGACAAAATTACATATCCATGTACACTCACCATATAAATCAATACTAAAATTCTAGCTAATGGATATCTCCTTAAAAATACTCCTGTTCGTACGCTTATGGCATCTAATGAAGAATAAGCTCTCTTTACTCTTCTTGTAACGCTCGTGTCAAACGGTGTTTCCATTAAAAACATGGGGACTTGGGCCTTTGCGTCGTCCGTATCATTCATATTATTATACGATATATTTCTTCGTAAATTGCCAGCAACATTTCTATACTCGTGCTGTTAGAAAAATTACTATCAGGATTTTATATTATGTGTAAAATACTTAAAAGATTACTACAGACACATTTTACAATGTG
Organism: Odontomachus brunneus; assembly: GCF_010583005.1. Taxonomy (NCBI): domain Eukaryota; kingdom Metazoa; phylum Arthropoda; class Insecta; order Hymenoptera; family Formicidae; genus Odontomachus; species Odontomachus brunneus. The sequence goes on along the minus strand of NW_022639626.1, from coordinate 424,855 downwards.
TTGAACATGTATAGTATATATCTGTGTCAATTTTAAGTCTAGAGTAATATATTGCGAAGGAAATTATAGCAAACATATTATACATATTCTCTATATTATCTATTAGAACATATTATCTATGTTCTCAAGTGTTCAATCCGTTATACTTACTTCAAGTTTTTCTAGTTGAAGACGTAATGCGTTCCTCTCTGTTGTCAAGCACTCTAATGCTTGCTGTTTTAGAACCAGAGTTTTTGTAAGGGATGCTAGTCTCGAATCCATTTCACTATTGGGTATTGCTGATGCGGACAATTGCAACCTAAGTTTAGAAATCTCAGAATCTTGTCTTTGTAATTGTAAGCTGAATCCGTTGCGTTCAGTAATTAATTCATCTTTCAAAGATCTTATTTCCTGTAAAACAATATATTTTTATTAATCTAGTCACTTCCACGAATGTAACATTTATATAAATACAATAAAAAAGTGCACAGGTATACCTCAGAATGCAGTCTCACATCTTCTTCTGCATCTAACCTTCGACGTCTTTCGTTAGCGAGAATCTCTTGATTTTGTAGATTTGTTTCGGTTGATTTTTGTTTAATTTTTTCCAAGTTTAGATCTGCATTTATGAGCTCTTCACGTAGTATTTTCAACTGGTGACACATTTGTTGATTTTCCTCCCTAACGGCATCGCGTTCCTGCCTGTGATTTAATGCAACAAGTTATATTGTGCTCCATAAAAAGAATGAAAGAATTTTATGTGACAATATATTTAATAATAAATACTTTAATTGATTCAATTCCATGACAGTGGCTTCATCCATAGCTGTTGATGCATTACTTTTCAATTCTGCAATGAGTTTCTCCTTTTCTTGTAAAGTTTTTAATGCTCTAGCTTTATGCTGTTCCAATTCTGATCTAACAGAGTTTAATTCTTGCCTGTTTCTATCAATGATGAATTGCAAATCCATTATTTGTTTTGACTGTTCCAACTTTTCTGCTTCAAAAGCTTTTAATTTTTCATTTAACATTATAATCTCCTTTTGGTGATCTGTCTCCTGTTTTCCAAGTAACTCATTTTGTTTCACCAAATTCATCTCCATTTCTCTCATATACTTTTGTATAGATTTATTTTCTACTAAGTCTGTTAAACTATTTGAGTTATCTGTCATTAAACTATTGGTTTTTACTTTATATTCAGGTAGAGAATAGAAAATATTTGAGTGTTCTTCCATGCCATTATGTTCTGCAACATAAATGCTAAATAGAATTTTAATTTAACAAAAATACATACTCTAAAAAAGAAATACACATATATATATATAAGTATACCATTTTGTACATGGACCTCTATTACTTGCTTATTTATGTGCTCACAGTCTAAAGTGTTTATATCATTAGATAGATTTAAATTTGTATTTTCAGCATCTATTTGTGTATCTTTATCATTTAAAACATCTATGGAGATATGAGTTGGAGTTGGGCTAATCCGATCACTATGAATCGATAATTCTGAGTCTGTATCGTCAGTAGGATGCTCCACTAATAACGAAGAGGTAGTTGACGGTGATTTCAAGGATTCTGTTGTCCTTTTTGGACTTGGTTCTGGAGTATTTAAGTATGTAAACAAGGCATCATCTTTAGATGCTGTTACATTTAATAGATTTAATGATGTTAAATTTGAAGTAGGACCAATATAGGTTATATGATTAGATGATTCCAATAAGGGTACCTTGGATGTGTCTTCATTCAATCTAAAAAAAGAAAAACAAAGAAACTTATTAAATTTCTATTCACTTAAACCGATTGATTTTCTACAATGTCATTGAATACATTTTTGAAAAAAAATGTTTAATTATTGATGATTATCCAGAGCTAACAATCTTATGGAAAATATAAATTTATACTTTGTGATGCTAAATAAAGATAAAACAATAAGATTTTATTGAAATTTGTGAAGTAGTCTCTAATTGAAATATTTATCAGCAATAATCTGAAATTTACATGAACACAATTACCGTGGTTCCGGAGAAAGCCATGAAACTTCTGACAGATGACTATGTGACATCTCGTACTTGTCTTTATTCAAAACGGCTGCAGTATTTTTGTCGATTTTATTTAGTAAATTTTCTGCCTTATCAGCAAGATCTGATAACCAAGCCATAATCGAAAAAAAAAACCGATGAAAATTTTTAATTGAAAAAGCGAATACAATGATTTATACGTACACGTAACAATTATTCGACACACACTGTGTCATGGTGAAAGCAACTAATGTCTTATCTGCTGCCATCTAACGCTTTTGTAAGGAACTAATGAAGCTGTTAATGGACTGTAGACGACATCTAGCGTTTTCTTGGAAACAAATTCACAATATTTTTACCCTTTGCGCTTTTACCTTCCGGATCTTTATTAAACAACGGAAACTGTAAAACATTCTCGAATCGCGCAATAAATACTTAAATATTAAACAAGTTCCCATATTAAACGTATATTACTTTATTTACATTTGAGCGACGGATACAGAGTAACTTCTATCGAATTGCAGTAATACTAATTACTATTATTACTGAATAAAAAATAAATGTCATAATTGCGATGCGCGCCATAATAGATAATCGGTACCAGTAAGTAACGCAGTTAAAAATATCAAGAAAAGTATAACACATAATATGCAACGCACATTTCTTAATTTCGTTAAACGTAAGTTGACGGACCAGGGCGATAACGTATCAAGCCACACGGGATAAATTATCGCGGACGAGCGACAGAAAAAAGATCTTCGAATTTATTGTTTCATGTACCGAAAAGTGTAAGTAATCAAATCGCGGCATAACAGAACCAATAAATAAATATAAGCCTAAGATGTGGCGTGTCTTTACACGTCGTGTGACTTAGCATATTATTGCCTCAAAACCTTCAACTGCTTAAAATCCTTATACGATCATAACAACTGGATAGGGAGAGGATTTAAGTATGAATGTGTACACACAGAGATGAAAGAGAAAATGAACTAATGTACATAAAATTAAGTATTCTAACGCTACAACTGCACACCATAATCGATCTTATTTACCACATTGTTCACTGTTTCGTCGTGGTAATTATTATTTTCCTGTAACATAAGATATTTTACTCGAAATATATAGAGGATTTACTGAGAATAATAAAAAATTTATCAATCAATAATTTTGAATTTTGGTATTTAATATTTCAAGTAAATCCAGTTAAAATTCAAATAACTATGAGATAAGATTTTATCTGTATGCATTTTTGAAATTGATTTTGAAGTAATCCCTCTTCCATTTTCATCCTCAAATAGTTTTATAACTATTTGCGATATTTTAATATTTTTGGGGTAGCTTCTGTCATTCTCATGAAATTAATATCTGATATTTGAGATTCAATTATTAAAGATTCAAACAGGTTTTTTGTCCAATGTGAAACATTTTGTAAATAAATAATATGAAGTTAATATATAAATCAGATATTAATGCTAAAAATAATGCTGTCAATGCTTATCTGGTTAACATAAGGTGATGAGTGTTGAAATCTCTGTCTTGACATTTTTTGAGTAATGCAAGTGTATAAACATTTGAACATTGTTTCAAAGTTGATACAATATATTGTAGGTGTACGGTTATAGCATTTAATACGACATGTATATGTTATGCTCCAATCAGTAACACCATCTTAAGATCATGAAAATCAATACTTTGCAAGATTTTTTTTCTTTGCAGATCCTTTACATTATTTGCATGGGATATTTGCAAAGACACTGTAAACTGATTGTTAACACTAACTGGAACTAAAACATATGGATAAAGTTATGGTGATGATCAAACCGTACGCGATTTCTCGATAAATCATTCCTCGGTATACTAACAACGTTAGAGTTAATTGTAACAAAGTGGGAGATAAAATCGAATAATATAGAACTACATATGTATACCCCTAGTTTTATAGCTATGAATATTCAGTTATTTTTGTTCTTTTTTTTCTTTTTATTATTATCTGCAATAAACTGTTAATCTTAATTATTCATTTTCATGTTAAATTACATTCCTGTACATAATGTCCGACGATACTAGTTTGACATATAACATATACTAATATGCAAAAGATAGCGTGAATTATATTAAGATTCAAATAGAGTTTAGTAGATCGTCCTATTTCAAAGGAATGATTTAAAAGAGAGCATGTACAAAGGATTTATCGCTTAGCTTCGAGATCAACATGTACAGGAATATCTTCTCTACACAGCTATAATAAAAATAAATTCATGATAATAAATAAATAACAAACATATACATATTACAGAGTGTGATGTTTAGTGGAAGACTGTATTAGGATTGGTGTATGGGAGATTTATGTTTTAAACTTTGAGCAAGGGTTCCAAGAATACAGTTGAAATAGTGGAATTAGTAGCAAAAATTATAATGTAATTAAATATCATATTAATAAAACACCGTGCATATCATCTTATTAGTAAATGCTGTGATTGCGTGTGAAATAATCGTAAAATGATTTAGAGAAGCACTTTGTGAGCATGAGAGTGATAATGAAATGGGAAATATATAATAAAGAAAATACAAAAATTACAAAAAATATAAAAGATTTTACTATCGATGTAATAAATACATAATAAATAAATATAGAAATAGTACAAGTATACTTATTCTTTTGTGCTATTTCTATATTATAAAGTATATGTACACATACACGTGCATACATAATACTATATGTTACATAGTATAGACTAGAGTTTGATTATTTCACAAAGCAAATAAACATTATATATTTTCATAGTTCTCCATATCGAATATATTTTTTTGCTTTTTATTTAAATAGAATTCACAGATGTCTTGTTAATGTAGCAATAAATTCGGAAACAAAATATAAAAATATTATATAAAAAAAATTAAAATTTAGAATAATTATTCAGTAAATAAACTTCTCTAGCAAAAATTAAGTTGTCTCTCGGTCAAATAACTAGGCAGATATCACTGTACTTTTATTATACAAGCTAATTTTGTTAACATAATTTTGTATACATTGTATAAAGTCGATAAAATATCTGAAGTCAGAAATATCTGTTAGCAACATATTATACATGTATGCCAGTCTGTAATAAAATCTGTATGATAGGCAAGAATATAATAATAAGAATATGTATATTTTTTATTAAATTTATAATAGAATAATCGAATATTTCTTGATACTTTCAACTGTATCCTTTATCACCCTTAACTTTAAAATAGGAGTTTTCGTTAATGTAAGAGAGAGGATAGAGAGAAGTAAAAAGAAAAAGAGAAAGAGAGAGAGTGCTGGACAGTAAACATTTATAATATTTTGATCAATTAATTTTACGGGTGTGTACTCCAGTCAAATAGATAATTCTTACAAAACAAAATTGCCAAAGATGCTAAACCAAAAAAGTCTTTATTTGATCAAATTGAGAAATTTCCAAGTACTGCATAACACTAAAGAACATATATTCCTTTTTACAAAATATATTATAAATTTTTGTATCATTCTCTTTTTTATGAAGTAAAATCTATATAAGCGACATATATTTAATATAAAATTATTTTAATGTAATAAAGCTTGGGCTCTGGTGCAACTATCTTAAAACATAGCAGAAGGAACATAAGTGCATTACAGATAAGAACTAATGTGTAAAATTTTATTTTTTTATTAATTCCTGTTTAATCTCAATCAATCTTAGTGCATCAGAAACATTCGTCTTATCTCTCTGACTGGATTAAAAAGACAGTCGTATTAATATAGTACAATTTTGTTATACAAGAAATTTGTATTCGTTCAGCGAATTCAGTTGTTTTTCGCGTTAATTTATCGCTGAATTTCATTGTTAATTTATAACCGAATTCTCTCAGCACTCTAATCTCGTAACGGGTTTAAATTTATACACGAACAGTCGGTGAAGAATGATTAAGGTATGAGGCAGGTAGTACAGACACGATTAGGCCCGATGCAGTCATCGTGGCAGAAGGCACCACACTGCCGACAAATTACCATAGCTCCTCGCATATTACATTCGCAAGGGGGTGGTGGATCACCTCCGATTATCATACCAGGTGCACCGGGTTCCGCGCCACCCGTCACTCTGCCATCCACGCCTCTTGCTTTCAACGTGACAGCTTGATGAGAACCTTCTCCAGCGCTTGCCGGTCGTCCACGCACCAAATGCACTCCGACACCCATCCCTGCGATTTGTGGAGGTAACGGAGGGGCAGACGACGCTCTTGGAGCACTATCCCCAACTCCCGTTCTTTGTACAAGTATGTATTGCCCAAGACCGTTACTAGTGGTAGATCCGAGTTGTGCTATAGGAGCGTTTTCTGCAACCTGCAAGGCATTGAGAACATTATTGATACGATCGTCATAAAAATCTAACGCAACTTGAACCAACGTTTCGTGTTCAAGTTACTTTCATCCGAGTAGGGATATATTGTACGAGTAACATTTCGATTTGTAATATTTTTATGCTCATCATCGGTACAACAAACACATTTGCTCATCCCCGTTGTCATCGTATTTGCAGAAGTAAATTTTTGTAGCAATGCACGCATTGCTATGTCGTTGCATCTGACAAAGTCGTACTATCTCCACTACTGCATTTCGATATCCAAAACTAAGATAAAGATTTGTTTATTTAGGTACCTGTATGATACAGAGATCATCACAAGCGACCCACGAGATTAGCACTGTACACACAGAAAAGTATAAAATAGTATGCACGTATGCTCAAGAGTGTCCAGTACACATTTCATACAATAAGAAAAGTTTATTCAGAAATAAAGTCGAATTAGACATTTATTCACAGAATAAAGAAAAACTTTATATATTATTACAATTTATTATCATAATCTATCTTCTCCATTTATTTTTTTTCATAAAATTCGATAATGATTTGCCGTAAGTACGCCAAGAATTGACGGCAATTTTTCTCACACGTCTCTTAAAAAAGTTAATGTAATAAGTTACGTGTATGCGTGCTTCTAGCAGATAGATATCATTTCAAAAGCACAATTTTTTATAATATGTGTTACATACCTCCGTTGATGTAGCTTGACGCGCTGTGGCAAAAACATGTCTCAGCATAACAGTCTGTGATTTATTTTGGACTTGTTTGTTATGCTGGATCGCTTGCTGCGTTTTTTGAGGTTTCACCGTCGTTACCGTCCGTCCGCCAGACTTGTTTGTCGTGAAAGCACCATCTGCTCTAGCAAGTAAGCTAGGTGGTGGTTTTAAATGAGCTTTCAATTGATCTCTATTCGGCGAACTTTGTATGACCTGGAAGCAATAATCACGAGTATACATAAATAAAAATCAATTTTTTTTTTTAATACATTTTGTGTGTAACTTTGTTGGATTAATATTTACCGCTTGACATATTTGATAACTGCGCTCTAAATTGACAGCACCCGGCGGTTCTTTCGTAGAGCTTCTTGATCTACCTCCTTGCTCCTTATTACTGTTTCTAGAACCTCTCTGGCTGCCTTGATTAGACACACGTGAGGATCGTGATGAGACGGTCACGGATGATCCAGCATATTGCTGCTGCTGTTGTGGTGGTGGTTGTTGTTGTTGTTGATGTACAGCAGCTGCGATTTGTCGGGGTTGAGCGGAGGTAGTAGCCTGGTGCTGAATAACAATCGCATTCTGCGCCCGATTCTGAGACTGCACTCCCAATGTAGTTGGGAGAGCATTTTGTACTTGGCCTTGCGTCGCGATGATATTCTGAACGTTACTACGAGCGTTATTATTATTATTTTGTGTATTCACTTGAGCGATAGTATCCTGTGTCCGAATCATATTAACTTGAGCAGTAGTGCTCGGTTGTGGCTGCATTTGGGCGGCCGAGATTGCGGACGAGTTATTCAACGTGGACGTGGTCTCCTGCTCCTGCGGGTTAAAGCTGGTTTGCACGAATCTGATGGACTGCAACTGCGGGAATGCGATAATTGGCGGGTCTTGCGAGCTTTGCAAGCTCTTCATCACGCAACTGGTCCCGGGCGTATTGATGGCCAAGCCGTCCGGTTGAAACGCAGCACTCTGAACAACTGGCAATTGAATGCAGTTGACAGGTTCCACATTAGTGTCGGTGCTAATAAATTGTTGCGAAGGATTCGTAGAGTCGGTAGTTGTAGACGTTTCGCTGCACTCATCCTGCGTTGTCACTGTGATATTAGCCGCTACAGATCCGTCGAGTGCAGCTGCTACCAAAGGCCAAGGAACTTGTAGTTCCTCTTGCGTCTTTGTCCGTGTAAAAGTAATATGTGCAAATTAGTATAAAATTGTAAACAATTTCGAAGAAATGTTCGAGTATAATCATATCACGCATATATGCTTACCCTATTGTTGTTGTTGTTATTATTGCTGATACCATTAACAGTCGGATCCACTGTCCAACTGCACTCTAACATTTCGGAACAGACATAATTATTTGCTTCTCGAAGAGCTTCATCCTCATTACCGGCATTTACGTCCGTTGCTCTGGTATCTTCAGTCTGTCCAGATACCACTTGTGGTTCGGTTACTTCCGTATTAGTTGAAGCCATCTCCATTCCTTCCAAAATCGGATATATTATTTCTTCCGGACATCCCGAAATTTCTTCGTACATTTCCCGCATTTCTCCTCGTACCTGGAATACAATTATAACGCAAAAATATTTAACAACTGCAATGCAATTCGTTGATAAGCTCGCAATGCGCTGGAACTTTTTCAGCTTACCTCGAGTTCATGGATACGTTGCAAGGTTTCGCTATCAATCTCCATTCCTTCTGGAATCTGAGATTCGTTATCCGCTGGATTCTCATGCGAAGCCTGACTTGCTTCAGTCTGATTGCTGTTAATTAAATTGGTGTCTTCCATTACAATATCTCCTGGCCTAACTTGATCCTGTGGCGATGAAGTCTTTAGGATACTCGTGGTTTCACAATCCGACATTTGATAAATTTGATCGTTAGATATTTGAGAAAGTTGCTCTTTTGCGATTTGCGGAATTTGATCTATGGATGCCTGCGACATGTACTCGTTGGATATCTGCGAAATCGATTCCCCAGATGTGTGAGATGCACGTTCCATCTGTTCACTGGATCTAGGCGATGAATTATCATCAGGTAACAGCACAGTGTCTTCTTCTGACGCTTCAATTATATTGCTTTCTATAGGTTGTACGTTTTTCTCGCTGGGAGTAAATTCTGTTTCTTCTTCATAGACATTCGAGATATCTTCCTGTTGACAAGTTTGTCTCGTGATATCATTAGCTTCAATTATATCTTGTTTATTACAAACGTCCATAATTTTGTCAATCTCTTCTGTTTTACTCTTATGCATTTGGATATCTTCTGCATTTCTACTCTCATGAATTTGAACATCTTCCGTATTTCTACTCTCGTGCATTTGAATATCTTCTGTTGCTTCTACAGAATTTATGTGCGCAGCATCTTCCAGGTGTTTCTCGTCGGTTAAATTCTCCGGCAATGTATTATAATCCAAAGGTATCAAATTTTGCTGCACTTCTTCAGAGTTAGTTATATCGTCGGAATTTTTTATACTGATCTCAGTCTTGCAATTGGTGTCACTCTTATCTTCTGCCATTACGATGGGACAGACCGTGTGTTCCGACACAGGGATATCAATGTTGGCCTCCAAACGAAGTCTTAAACTTGAACGTGTTACCGCACCACTAGAACGTGACTCGTTAATATAATGAAGACTCGATTTGAGTTTAGGCTCTCGTTTTTCTCCCCATATTGGTTCGAAGTGTTTTACTTTCCATGGATCTAGCTTATTCTTATCGCGCTCTGCTTCCATTTTCAGACGTTGTTGGTTCTCTGGAGTGAATTCTCCCTCTGCTAAACGCTTTCGCCATTCTAGACAAGCTCTCGCAAAGAATTCATTATTCAATCCGGAGATAGCAGCATCCTGAGGATATAATTAATATAGATAACGCGTTAAATCTTGCTGAATCAACATCAATCAATATATACAGTAGTATATCATAGAGGTTAAAAAATTGTACCTGTCTATCTACAGCAGGTAGAAGTTGTGCGAGTTTTCGCTGATACAATGGAGGTAAGCCTTGAAAAGTATGCCTATTTAATAGAGCTCGTAAACTCGTACTTGCTAATATGCTCGCTGGAGATTCCAAATCCACCAGACCAGCTTCTAGTTGCGCAGTTGCTGACAATCTCTTTGTAGATCGTCTGCGACCTGATTTTAAACTAAATCCAGGTAAACTAGCCAAAACCTCTCTCATTGTGGCAGCAGGTTCTTCCACTGCTATATCCATGCAAAATTTGACTTATTAGAAATACTTGCCAGTTATCAAATTATGTATCAATGGATTGGCACAATTAAAAACCAAGTTTAATGCTTCAGTCATCTAGCATTATTGTAAAGTGAACTTTGCTCAAGCAAAATAATAAACTGTTATCTTCTTTAGTTTAAAAAATAAATGAGACAGCTAGTTGTCTTAGGAGACATTTCATGTATAATGATATCGATATACTGTATGTACAAAATATAAATAGGACAATTATGTCTCAACGCAAAAATTACCTGTGTTGATGTGTTGTACATTATTAACTGGAGATGGTGGATCATTTGGTGGAGGTGGAGGTAACGGCTTGACAACAATCCTAGGTAATGTACGGGAATTGCCTGCCGCTATTGTTGTATTCTTTCTACGCCGTTTGGCCTGCTGTCGTAATGCATGTTTAATAACTTTCTTACTGTGCACCATGCTAGAGTAACCGGAGCAACCCGGAATAGTTTCGCACCCTTCACTTTTGCCAAGTTCCACATCTGTGTCCATGACAGTGCTTACTGCCTTAACATCGTCCAGCGAAATATCAGGACACACAGTGTAAGCTTGCCGCGGCATAGCGTTAAATTGTATATTAGCGTTTTCGTTCGTTGCATTCCATCCTCTCGTAGATTCAGCGCTCACGAACGTCTCTTGCTACGTCCTGCTCTCGTCGGGATATAAACATAACATCTCTTTCTCTCTCTCTCCTTCTCTTTCTCACCAGTGACAACCGAGCAACATACCCGTGCGACCGGTTGAAATACGTTATAAAGTTTTCATGGAATCGCTCACGTCATTTCATTCAACGGTACGTAAATCCACAAGATTACATTGAATAGTGAAATTTTACGACCCTCTCAGTCATATGGCAAAATGCCATCCGCAAAAGTAAGAAAGATTCCGCTTCTCTCGGCCATACTGTATTTACATATTTATGTCGCGGAAGCGTCGATTCATGTAGACGATCAACTCGTTTTATATCTTAGAACATACTCATTGAAAAGAGCAATCGGAGTAATGACTGCGTTACATTTAGTCGAGATCTGAAAGAATGCACAAATCAAATCCACTAATCATTAATCGTTTCCACAAGGTGTAGTTCAATTGCTATAATAGATATTTAGAGGTGGTGTTTAGAGTGCGATCCACTTAAAGTTTCTCAATACTTTCGATGCTTTCGCCCTCTATGCTTCTGTATTTTTATCAATGAATTTTGGAACATACCTGGGTCCAATAGGGGAATTCGTTTTCTGAAAATTAATCGTTAGACATGCGATTATGAGGTTATGCTAGTTCATCTGGATAAGCCTTAATAATGACAAGCAAGAAGTGGCCGTTTGTGAAATTTGGCGAAAGATAAGGTTAGGTCTCGTAGTAGAAGTTGACATTCACCAGTGTTTCATTATAAATGGAAATATATTAAATACTTATATTTGGAACGTTCATTACTTGTGAGTCAATCATGACGCTTACAAATAAGGTAAAGGAAATTTTAATCACTACGGTGACTGAAATTTTATATTTATTTACAACTATAACACAAATACACACTTCGGAAATTTTTCAGATGGACATTGATGAGAAAAATGCCAAGGGTGAAGGTTTCAAACCATATTATATTACGAAAATCGAGGAATTACAATTAATTGTTGCTGAGAAAAGCCAAAATTTAAGGAGATTGCAAGCACAGCGTAATGAGCTCAATGCAAAAGGTACTAATTTGATGTAATATAAATATTGTATATAATTCATAAAAATTTAACATACTTTTGGTTTTGTGTAAAAAAAATTACTTTCATGTAATAATTGTTATGTTCTTTTCCTTCTTTATATAGTACGTATGCTTCGGGAGGAGTTGCAACTTTTACAGGAACAAGGCTCTTATGTAGGAGAGGTAGTTAAACCGATGGACAAGAAAAAGGTTTTAGTCAAAGTACATCCTGAAGGCAAATTTGTAGTAGATTTAGACAAGAATATTGACATTAATGATGTGACACCAAACTCACGTGTGGCTTTGCGTAATGAAAGTTATACTTTACATAAAATATTGCCAAACAAAGTGGATCCACTTGTTTCCCTCATGATGGTAGAGAAAGTACCAGATTCCACATATGAAATGGTTGGAGGTTTAGACAAACAAATAAAAGAAATTAAAGAAGTTATAGAGTTGCCTGTTAAGCATCCAGAACTGTTTGATGCCCTTGGAATTGCACAACCTAAAGGTGTGCTCTTGTATGGACCACCAGGTAACAGTCTATCATATCATTAAAAAGGAACATTTAATATTATATTTTACTATCAGTTGTTTACTGTAAATTCTTTATCAATCTTAATTATATTTTAGTAAATTAGTATAATTATAAGATTAATAAGAGTTAATTCAAGATAATTAATGTGGTAATGTGAATATAATTAAAAAAATTTTAGTTTTTACGTAAATGAAAAAAAACATTTTGATCATTTATTTGATCTTCTTCAGTGTATCTTTTAGTGCAATCGCATGTTTGCAAAACAGTATTAATTAAAATGGATAAGTAGAAACATAAACGCGGAATTTTATCAAAATATTAATGTATTTTAATAATGTATAATCTTCAGGTACTGGCAAGACTTTGCTTGCAAGAGCAGTTGCACATCATACTGAATGTACTTTTATTCGTGTATCTGGATCTGAATTAGTACAGAAATTTATTGGAGAAGGATCACGTATGGTGCGTGAACTTTTTGTTATGGCAAGAGAACATGCACCATCTATAATATTCATGGATGAAATTGACTCCATCGGTAGTTCCCGAATTGAATCTGGATCTGGAGGCGATAGTGAAGTAAATATAGAAAAAGAAGCTATATAAATTCATACTTGTAATTTTATATTTTTAAACATATTATACTTTCAGGTTCAACGAACCATGTTAGAGTTACTTAATCAATTGGATGGTTTTGAAGCAACAAAGAATATAAAAGTTATCATGGCTACAAACAGAATTGATATCTTGGATCCGGCATTATTACGTCCTGGACGTATTGATCGTAAAATCGAATTCCCACCTCCAAATGAAGAAGCTAGATTGGACATCTTAAAGATTCATTCTAGGAAAATGAACTTAACACGTGGAATAAATCTAAGAAAGATAGCTGAACTCATGCCTGGTGCATCAGGGGCAGAAGTTAAGGTAATAAAACATAAGTTTAGCTTATATTTGCAGCTATTAATACAGAATATATATATAAATGTTGATTGTATATCTAATCTATTTCGAAGCTCTCTTGAAGATTTAAGATTATTTAGAATAAAGGGATATAAATGTTTAGTGTTCTACTTGCAAGAATTCAGTAATGTTTCTAACATGTCATCTCACTTGTGTTTTTATTCTTAAAAGCTTAAAAAACATTTTTAAAAACTCTTTTAACACAATATCTTTATATTTTATTTTTTTTATATCAATATAAAATATAAAACGAAAACATCAATATAAATCAAATGAATATCAATACAAATATAAAACGAAAACATGTATATAAATACATATAATTTACTAGGGTGTCTGCACTGAAGCTGGAATGTATGCTCTTAGAGAACGTCGTGTCCATGTAACTCAAGAGGATTTTGAAATGGCTGTAGCAAAAGTGATGCAAAAGGATTCCGAAAAAAATATGTCGATTAAGAAATTATGGAAGTAACAGATTTCACTGTTTTTTTTTCAATATTACATTCTCATTAATGATCTTTGATGTATTAATATTTCTTTTATGTGAGTAAACCATTTTAATCAGGATTGGAATATGATGTATGTAGAACGGGAAAATATAGGAAGTTTACATAAAATTATAGATGTACGCGACACACAAATTTTACGTAAATATCAAATCATTAATTAAATATATGTGAGAATAGTATATCTCTCGTTGTTAAATATCATTTTATTTGCCACTTATTTAAGTATTTATAAAATTTATAACTATATAATATATATATATGTGTGTGTGTGTGTGTGTGTGTGTGTGTGTGTGTGTGTGTGTGTGTGTGTGTGTGTGTGTATATGTGTATACAGGGTGTCTCACACTTTCCTCCGGGCATTTTGTGGGAACGTAGAACAGGTTGTGGTGAACATAAAAGTCCTATACCGTTTTGCGATATTCGCAATAATGATCGAGATATTAATTGTAGAAAATTTGTAAATAATCATGCAGGATATGGTAAATGAGTTATAATAGTGACGACTGCCGTCGTGTATTTATACTTTAGGTCAAATTAAACAAAAAAGTCTATCATTTTCCAAATAATCAAATAAAAACAGATTTTTAATGATTAATTAAAGAAGATTATTGCACGATTTTGCGTGATAATGCACTCATCTTCTTTAATTAATAATTAAAAATCTATGTGATTATTTGCAAAATGGTAGAGGACTTTTTTGTTCAATTTGACCTAAAGTACACGACGGCAGTCGTCGCTACTATAACTCATTTATCAAATTCTGTATAATCATTCACAAATTTTCTACAATATCTCGATAATTATTGCGAATATCGCAAAACAGTATAGGACTTTTATGTTCACCGCAACCTGTTCTACGTTCCCTCAAAATGCCCGGAGTGTGAGACATCCTGTATATATATATATATATATATGTATGAGATACTTGCACACACACATGTTCTTAATAATGTGCACATGTTCTCAATTCAAATTGATTTGGAGTGAAAAATAAAATCCTAATTGATAAAATACTCAATATGCGATTACTGGCAAAATAGTGCCAGTATATAAAAAACATGAAAATATATCAAAAGATATAATTTTTTTTGTTTCTGCATATGAAAATAATTAAGGCAAGATCATGAAATAATCACCAAAACCAATATTCATAAAACGATCATGAAAACTAAAAATAAAATATACTTTATTATAAATATTATATGATTTTCATATATATATATATATATATATATATATATATATATATATATATATATATATATATATATATGGGTATGTATAAAACAAAAAATGTATCATATCTCTACTTTTAACAGATATTCTTATATGCAGAACGACCAGAATCAATTTATGTAAAAAAAGAAGAAGAAATCAAATATGATTCAAACTGAGTAAATTTATTTTTTAATCTTCAATTTTTTCTACGAAATTAAACTTTGAATGGGAATATTTTATTCACACAAATTATTACCTTCCCTGATTGTAAATTATATATCGTTCATTATATATCTACATATATTCTAAAAACGTGCTGCTATACTCTATTATGTAATTTCAAAATAATTATTAAATTTGTCGCAACTTAAGTGTAAGTTTTATAACTGAATGCCTCGTAAATATTTGCTCCAAGCATTTTGATTTCATCATTTGACATGAGACACTGAAGCCAATCTGTTGATGCGTCTTTTGATGTTGGTTTATCTGGAATTTGTCCAATTACAATTGGAATAATTTTGGCCATAGGTATGGTGGTTTTATTAATATCTAAAAGTTCGCTTGTTCCATTATTTATTGCTTCAGTTGGATTTATCCATGTCGAGTCCATGTTGGCTTGATTTGATGGTCCTGGATAAGATAATCCATTTCTGGTTTTGGGAACATCACCAAAGTATTCAGATATGTGATCCATCAATGATACAAATCCACTCCGGATATTTCTTTGCGTTAAATTTTGGACTTCGTCGCTCTCTAATAAATCTAGCGTCT
Source organism: Odontomachus brunneus (assembly GCF_010583005.1). Taxonomy (NCBI): domain Eukaryota; kingdom Metazoa; phylum Arthropoda; class Insecta; order Hymenoptera; family Formicidae; genus Odontomachus; species Odontomachus brunneus. Next base: position 408,829 of record NW_022639626.1, on the reverse strand, counting down.
GATCAATTATTTTTGTATACACGGGCGTCTCTTTATCTTTATTAGCTTGTTGAGATACTGTGTAACTTGTAATATTCTTGATAGGATCATTTAAGTTGTCAGCAAATATAGATGATGTGATTGCCCAATAAATTTGTTCTAATTCTCTTAATGTTAATTTATCGCTCAAGGATATTGAAGTTGTGACTTGTTCAACTTTACTTTTCACAAGGTGGCACAATTTTTGAACACCTTCGTATATAAAATACGCAGAAAGTTGCAAGTATTTTGATCGTATATCGTAATCCTCAATGTTGTCCATAGTTTGATTTAAGTACATATATCCGCTGATTAAATTGATTTGAATTTTAAGAAATGTAACTAGCATTGTGTAAGCATAAATTATTACAGCCGACCGTGAAATAGATACAACTTTTAGTTCATTCCACAATGCTATTTTATCTGCAGAGCCATGTTTAAGTTGATTTATAATAGTCTGCCCATCGAGTTCCTTGATTATAGTATTCCTTATGTTTAATGCAAGACTCGTTGTCATCTGATTACATGTTTTCTCCAATTGCTCAAAATGCTGTTGTTTCTTTGCTCTTTCCAGTATTACTCTTATCTCTTTTTGTTGCCATTCACGAATCTTGTAACGGGTATAACGTGTTGCAAGGATAATACCACCAAAAATGGCACTTCCAATTAGAAATTTACGCTGATGACGTTTAAAGAAATCCCGTATGCTCGACAGCATGATGAACACTTGATGCTGATTTAATTCACATTGGAATATGTTACAGAAACTTTCTACCACTACTTATAGGGGATAAAGATGATCCTTAGAATGATGCAATCATTCCAAACTATCTAGTTCAGGTTGTGAGCTTGTAGCGATATGTTTTAACCTATTTGTTACAAAGTTAGTGGTATCAATGAATCTTTCCACACAATTTACAAGGCACTTCTGGACTTTGGCCTCCAAACGTGCTGATGGCCTATCCATACAAGTCTCCCAACAGATGTCGGTTAATTCATGTACCAATGCCTAAAAATATCACCAAAAACATTACATCACCTTTTTTTATAGATGAATGTAAAGAGGAAAAAACTACAAATATATTCATATAGATATTCATGTACGTACGCAATTGATATTCTAGATGCTTGTCATTCAATGTGTTTTATGTGAAGAAAATAATATTGCAATATATTTTACGTGAATATTGCAAGATAAAAATATCGCAAGGTAAATACATACAAAATAGAAAATCTCGACCTAACTTATACGACTGTCAAAACTAACCTGAAATTGTTGCTTCTTATTTTCGGTCTCGATGAAATCTTTTAGTTGATTATCTACGACAAACTGTCTATCTGAATTCTCGACAAGATTCATACTTTAAATGCACAGTCTTCTTTTTGCCACATTAATGTAACGGATACTGTCGACTTTCGATCGTTTTTATTACTTTCTATAACTCACTTCTCCAACCGGCTAGCTTATAGGACCATTCGAAGATCAGATGTGTCATCGTCACCGAGGTTTCCTTCTAAAATCATGGTATAAAAAATATAGCAAGATAAGATAAGAGACATTTTATTTGTTTTTACGTAGGGTACGTTCGGAAATGTTACTGGGTGCATCCACTGTAGGCTGCGTTCAGATTCCTTACCCGGGTACACTCTAATACAAGAAGTGCTATAGTATATGTGACATATACTATAGTGTTTCTAGTAACAGAGTGCACCTAGGTAGGGAATCTGAACGCACCCGTAGGGATGGGCAAAAAGAATCGATGTTCGCTCATTGAAGGGTACGTTCAGATTCCCTACCCGAGTGGACTCTAATACTAGAAGTGCTATAGTATATGTAACATATACTATAGTGTTTCTAGTAATAGAGTGCATCCGGGTAGGGAATCTGAACGCACCCGAAGATGGTATTACATGTAGAGAGTCGTGCACTGATTGGTTATCGGATAGAGAATTTCTAGAGACCCTAACATTTTCTCTACATGTAATATTGGGCGCGGTCCAGCAACCGCTACAAATGCTGCGCAGCGTTTCTCTTGTTCTATTCTTAGGATTCGAATGAAGAAAGAGAAAGAAGTAAAAACGCTACCAAGCATTTGCAGCGCTCGCTGAATCGTACCTATTATTCTTAATAAGCGAACATCGATGTTTTCTAAACATCGATTCTTTTTGCCTATCCCTAGTGGAAGATTCACACGGCGTCCGATGTCCGATATTCAATAGGAGAACAGCTTTCTAATAGAGAATTCAATTCTTCATTGGAAAGCTGTTCTCTTATTGGATATCGGACATCGTATGTCGGATATCGGACGCGGTGTGAATCCTCCATAACCCACTGTGTTGAAGTGAGAGAGATACGAAGGTGAAATAAAGAGAGAAAGACATCCGGATGACGTTTTCGAACGCATCTATATATGGCTGCGTTCCGAAATTCACTGCCAGTACTGAAAATCTATAGTTCATGGTTGCGTTCCGTTTCACGCATTATGCGCGCATTGCCTACAATATATGTAACATGAACTATAGATAAATGCGCGCATATGCGTGAAACGGAACGCAGCCCATGTCACGTATACTATTGAATTTTAGCACTGGCAGTGAATTTCGGAATGCAGCCTGTAGCAACTGAAATGTTAAAGCCCCATCCATATGCTATTTAAATACGGATAAGAAATAAATAAACAAAGGGTCTGTTTTCTATTGTTGAACTGATGTACATTTTTGGGACTTAAAAAGAGACAGATATATAGATAAAACTTGGTGGAAAAAAGATGAGAGGAAATTAGTGCAGCCAATTCAGCAATAGAAAACAGATCGAAGCAGTCTCCATCAATGATGCATATACATAGACCAAGCATTCTGTCCGCAAAGTGAAGCCAGAAATTGGCAGTTTAAAACAGAGTGAGAAAGTTTTGCCCCTAGTGTCTTCTCACTCTATCTTATTGACTGTCAAGCAGGAGAGCCTGTTTAACACTGCAAACACTTTAAAACGTTAAATAAAGCAATGTGATTGATCCATTTGTCGCTCTAAAGTACTAAATGGAACTATTTACAGCACTAAACCTTATCCAAGAACTGTATCTCGTCATAATAACCTAACTTTTTTCATTTGACAGTGGAAAGGGAACAGGATAAAAGCAATTGCTGATTATTTATACACAACATAAAATATTATAAATATCAATTTTATATCAAGATAAGTAAAAGATATGGTTTTATTCTTTTAATTCTGCATTGCATTATATATAGCACTTGACAGCTTGACAGCGGCCATAGGCTGATATTTCACATGTCGTACGACAAGCTTTTTGGATACGTTCATCGGTTGACGAATAGAGAACCTAGAAATACTCTATTCGCCAACCAATAAACGTATCCGAAAAGCTTGTCGTACGATACGTGAAATAGCACCCATATTCTTCCTATACGATAGAAAGAGAAAGCACTAGGGGCAAATCAACTTTCTCACTCTGTTTTAAACTGCCAACTTTCGGCTTCACTCGCTGCTACATTAGAAGTATAAGAATGCTTGGTCAATGGTCCATATTCTGAATCCTCTTTTATCTATAAAAGAGGGTTAGGAGCCACCTGATTGGCTGAGAAGCTACATTTAAGGCACTTTTATCGATAAAAGAGGATTTAGAATATAGGCCTATATATACGTCATTGGTCTCCATGGCCGATGCGAAAATGCTTGAGCATCGTTTCAGCGACTTTCGGAACGCGTTTGCTATCCAATAGAAGAAGTCGTTTTCTGGGGATCTCTAGGAATTCCGACTCGATCATGTGGCGACGTGAGACGCCATGTTGCAATTGGAAAAGCGGCCGCTCGCGCGCACGTCCGTTTTCGTCATCGTCCACGCTTGAGGTTAGGGGCGGGGAGAAGAGTACTTATCCAAATTCGTGCATCTTCTGTCACAACGGGCGAGATTAGTCTGTAAGTTTCGTTTTACGCGCGTAACTTGCCGGGGAGCAGCGTGCGGCGCGTTAACAAGATTCGGCAAAGGTATCGACTATTATCGTACGTCGTATGTCAGTAATTCGTCCGATTAATACAAAAACGTTAGCGGCGAGACGAAAACGAAATTGCGAAAGAGGCGGATGTGCGGCGATAGCGCGCCTACGGAAACGAGAGGGAAAGGGCGGGAGAGGGAGAGAGAGGGAAGCAAATAGCGGTAGACGTAGCGATATCGTTGCGGAGGGTGACTGTTCAAATAAGCAGGGTGTGCATTTCCAAATAAGGTATTCTCGTACGAGCGAGCTTTCGTGTTTCTGGCGCTGCTGCGTGGTCGTCGGGTGAGTTACGTTCGGCGGTGGTGCGTGGAACGTTAGTGGCGGGAATACGAATTTCTGCTTTCTTTCGATCGATTATTTCCGTAGTTGTCGTTGACTAACGCCCGTTGAAAATGCGTCGCATACGTGGTTTGAGATAACATGTCGCGATAACGAGTGTGGCTTTCCTTCCTGTTAGATTCTCACTGGTTCGTATCGCATTTCTGTGGTAATTTGCAGCAGTCGTGCGAAGCTGTTCTGTGTAGCGCGCTCCTTGACCACACCGCCAATTTTCAAAACTCCAAATTAGTCGTAAAGGTATTTTAAAAGCGGAGTTCCTCCGATTTCTCACGCGTGTGCGTGTGTATGGTATGTCACACCAGCGAGTGAGCGAGCGAGCAAGTGAGTGAGTGAGAGCGGACGACATATATCGCATATTATTTTGAATCGCTCTGAATCACGATCTCGCGCTTTCTCGCTCTGGCTCGCGTTGACGCGGGCGCGGCCGCACTCGCGACGGTCGTACTCGCGCGCGACCCCGTCTATTTCGGTGGATCGAAATCATTTTTCGATGCACCATGTAAGGAGCGCGGGAAGTGCGTCTGTCGCGCTCTTCGCCGCGATAATCGTTAATGGCTGTTAAATTGCGTGGTACACTCGCGGCCTTTCATGCTGCATACACACGTACTGATGTGTGTTACACGAATAAGAACAGCGTGACCAAACGTACGAAATATTATTCTTATTTCGGTCGTGTATCCTTTCGGATCGTGCGGGGAGGTTAGAGAGTGGGGAATCTATTTATAAAACGGGGATGTTCCACACGACGCCCACGCCCGTAGTCCCGCAGCAGACACACGTAACGATAATTTATTAAAATAATCATAATAAGCGACGCGTAGACCGTGTATTCCGTTGTATAGGTTATTTAGTGCGTTGCATTCTCTCTCTCTCCCTTTCTCTACTCCCTTTCTGTCTCACGCGCACACATTCACACCCTTATCGTGTTTCACTCACGTCTGTCCTGTAATTGAAAAGTAGGTGCAGCAGACATGTCTTTTCGCGTGGTGCGTAGCAGCAAGTTTCGCCACGTGTACGGGACACCGCTGAAACGCGAGCAATGTTACGATAATATCAGAGTTTCCAAATCTTCGTGGGATTCGACGTTCTGCGCGGTGAATCCCAAATTTCTCGCCATTATCGTTGAATCGGCGGGTGGCGGTGCCTTCATCGTCTTACCGCACAACAAGGTAAACTCCTTCATTCTTCTTTTTGCTTATCAACGCCCCAGTTTCGCGCAAGTTGCCAAAACATCGTCGTTGACCTTCTCTTTTTCTCTCACTTTCTCGTCTCATCTAACAAAACTGGATGTGCATCGTGTAACAGAGGAGTGATTGTACTTTTGTTTATTGTAGCGAGATTTGTTTGGATATACACTGGTATGCGCATCTGCGGTACTGTAGTCGATCGATTGTTGACTTTTGCAAATCGTTATAGGTAGGAAGAATACCGGCAGACTATCCTTTAGTAGGTGGACACAAAGGACCTGTATTAGATATTGCATGGTGTCCTCATAACGATAATGTCATAGCTTCCGGTTCTGAAGATTGTGTTGTCAAAGTATGGCAAATACCTGATGGGGGTATTTCCAGGACATTGACCGAATCGATAGTAGATCTGCAATTGCACCAGCGCAGAGTTGGCTTAGTGCTATGGCATCCGTCAGCCTTGAACGTGTTGCTCACTGCTGGCTCGGACAATCTTGTTCTCATTTGGAATGTTGGTACTGGGGAAGCCTTGGTGCGCATCGACTGTCATCCAGATGTGGTTTATTCCGCATGTTGGAACTGGGATGGATCTCGGATAGTCACTACGTGCAAAGATAAAAAGATCCGAATTTTGGATCCAAGATCAGGTGAAATATTAGAGGAAGCTGTAGCGCACGAAGGAAGTAAGGCTACCCGTGCCATCTTTCTCAGGTATGTTCTGCTCCACATTTTGCATGTCCATTAGTGTCTCACTGCTATCTTATTGCTTTCTTTCATTGCTGTATATTGCTCGAATATACTCATACTGCACGATAAGATTGTGTAATTAAAAAAAGAAGAAAAGAAGGGAAAAAACGACTAATTCCACGAAAAGAGAAGATGTAAACATATTTTGGAAAGATATAGAATTCACTGAACACTGATCAGTTATAAAGACAGCATGAGTTTTCAAGAGGAGATAATAATACTTAGTTTTAATCTCTTTGAAATGGAAATATTTTTAGAAATATCAGTTTTATGTCAGAAGTGAGGTATTTTTCTCATTATATTGTCCAGTTTTGAGGCATAACTGTTAGATACTTATTCTATATTTGATCAAAACATATTTTTTACTTTAATGCATACTAGAATGACAGAACATTTTTTCATGTGATTTCTACCCTTACATGTATGTAATATAATTCTGAATGTTTGAGATTTGAATATATACAAACAACAATGTAACATTCTTTTTTTGTGATTATACTTTTATGAGAAAAAGAATGCACTTTTTTACACTAACGAGTGAACTTGCATGGGAGAGCGTGGATGTAGAAAGTATATAAGTGCAAAATAAATGCCAAAACAAAGGAATGTAAATAATATTGTATCAAACTTATTGTATCGTAACTGTAATATTCTTACTGTTTCATTTATATAACCAGATACTCAAACTGGTTTAAACATTATTTGTGTGAGAAAAAATGTAAAATATCTATAACATAATCATCAAATGATATACATCCACCTTTTTACACAAGTATATTAATAACAGTACAATACAAGTGGTCGGATTATCTCTCGAATACAGCCATGTATGTTCGTTCGAGCTCTTCACTCTTTCGTTTATTATTGCCTCTCTGCCGTTTTTAGTTTTTGACGCGACAATATATCCGCATCGACATGTACACGTAGCACTTCTCGCGCTTTAGTTATTTCCGCGAATGCTGTGTAAGAGGAGCAAGACATTCTTGAAGGATACATTTATTTTTATCATCTTGTATTTCCGATTTGTGTAGTGCGAGATTCTGTAATTTTTAATGGAAAACTGCAAGACTGAATTTACAACAATGACGAAGGTGCCAACTTAATAAATACGAATGTCAAGATGCGTGCTCTATATTTCTCCATAGAGAATATTGCAGTAAGTATCGTACTCATCAAGTTATTCATTCAAGTCGTAACACTCAATTGTAAATGCTAGGTAAACATTAGATTGTGTAAATAATACCGTAAATTATACCGATGAATATTAACTTTGGCAGCGTAACATCTTTATAAAATGATTGTACGGTAACTTCGCATCCGGTACGGTCGTTCGCATCCGTAAAAGAAAAGAAAGAAGAAAGATATACGCCGCAGTACACTTGAGCAGAAATAAATTTATCTAAGTAAGTACTGTGTGCACTTATAACGAAGTAGTGATATTCCCTATATCGCAAGAGGTATCTCATTTATTGCGAAACAACGTTTACGAGAACATCATAAGAAATATTATTTCCTTATGAAATATAAGGTAGTAACAAGGTGGATGTAGTAAAGCTTTGATGATTAATTTTTCTATGTGTGACAATACATATTACATTGTGAGAAATTAATACGTTAAATGTAAAAAAAGGACTCTCATTAGATAATATCAGTGAAAGCGATACGCGAATGTGTTCACTGCTAAAGCTACTTGTATTATATTTTCAGGGGTGGCTTAGTCTTCACCACAGGTTTCAGTAAAATGTCGGAAAGACAATATTCATTACGAGCTCCCGACATGCTGGGCGAGCCCATAGTTATGGTAGAATTAGATACGAGCAATGGAGTTATGTTTCCGTTGTACGACCCCGATACAAATTTAGTATATTTATGCGGCAAGGGTGACTCTGTGATCCGATATTTCGAAATTACGCCCGAACCACCGTTCGTTCATTATATCAACACTTTCCAAACTCCTGATCCTCAACGGGGTATAGGAATGATGCCAAAACGGGGCTGTGACGTTAATAGCTGTGAAATAACCAGATTCTATCGATTAAACAATTCGGGCTTTTGCCAAGTGGTCTCTATGACAGTGCCGCGGAAGGTGAGAGACAGTGTTGCTTTATACTTTAGACGGAAAAGTTTCGAAAAGTCGGGACTGAATTTAAAAATGCATTAAAAAGTGACAACAACGATATAGATTTCTATATGATTATGTTTCAGTCTGAGCTTTTCCAAGAAGACTTGTATCCTGATACACCTGGCGATACAGCCGCGATATCAGCGGAAGAGTGGGAAGCCGGCACCGATGCTGAGCCTGTATTGATATCTCTTAGGGACGGTTATCAGCCATCCGCTTCGAAAAATGAGCTCAAAGTTCAAAAGAAATCCAATATACTTAGTAAAGGAGCCAAGGTTGCATCTAACGCGCAAAATGCGCAAATTTCATCGGCAGCATGCGTATGTTATCAATTACTGTTCATTATTGACATGTCTATTTCTGCGTCTGTATCGAATAACTTGATCATTATTCGTTGTGTGATCGTTACTGTAGGAAGAAATGCTGAAGGAATGCAGAGAGGAGATAAGAAAATTGAAAGCCGTAATCGTGAAGCACGAAGGGAGGATACGAGTGTTGGAATCGGCCGTCGCACTTCAGATGAAAGAAGAGGAGAGGAAAGAGAGGAAAGAGACAGCATCACCCGATGGCAAGGAAGCGCTTGCTTCCGACGAAGTGTAAACCTTTTCCCGGGTTTTGACCAAGTTCCGGTGTGACGCTGTATTTCTAACTAGAGCGTATTTTTTACTAGAATCACTAATATTGCGTAATAAGAATGACCGTATATTTTGATATAACAAACTTGTGTAAATAGTAGGTTTTAGCGATGACGTGTGTCTGACTCTCTTTCTCTCTTGTTGACTATCTGACTCTGTCTATTTGACTTTTTTTTCTCTTCTCTTTCCCATTCCCATTCTATCTCAATCTATTTCTATCTGTCTATCTATCGCTATCTCCGTATTGATACTTGCTATTTATTGTACATCCATTCTTAATCGTACATTCTCTGCATTTGTATTATGTTTACATGTTTTATTATTATTATATATTTACTGACGTTTAAAGCCATTGTACGTAATATTATCTGTCCCCTAAAGTTAAGTTTTCGATCGACGTAGTGATACGGTATACAAGACTTATGTAAAATGAGAGAACCTTTGTATGAAATAATTATTCGTAACATATGCGAGTGCCTAACTTGTACAGATATTTGATGTTAAATAACAAAGAGTATTATTTTGTTTCAACATATGACTTATATAGATGTGATTGCGAACCACTCGTTACTCGATGAATTGTTCGAGAAAAAAAATAGGTCCGTTCGATGTGTTTCAAAATCGCGCGCACATTTGTAGTTTGTAGTACACACGTACGGTTCGAATAACTGATGTTAGATGTCGGGACAGTCGCGATGTTCTTGCCCCCGATATTACCGACCAAGTAGAGTCGAGCTTGCCCACCGTTCTCGGTGACTAGTTGACATCGGCTATCGGTCGTGTTCACTGGTACCGCGTCGTGTTCTAAGACACTGTTCGAGCTGCTCATCGAGAAGAAAGAAGACAGAAAAGATATGCACCTCATCAAATCCTAGTATCGCGACGTACGTTCGGTACAAAGGACAGCTACGCCTTTTTAGCTGACAGTGAGTAACGCTATCACGACAAAAGCTACTACGATTTATTTCAAGTCCGTCAAAGCCGGCTTTCTCTTCTGAGTTCCTACTCCTTCGAACTACCCACGACGATCAAATATTCGCGCACATGTCAAATATTTAGCGACTAAATTGACAGAGTAGAATCTATTTTTCAACTAGCCGGGTTCTCTCGAGTCTCTCAGTCGATTTTTCAGCCGATTCAACGTTTGATTGTTGAATGAGCCGATGGGTTCTTAGCTGAATTGTGCGCTGCTCGAGCAGTGCTCCTTGTGCGGCATTAATTAAATCCCTCGCTCAAATACACGGAGGAGTGCCGACAAGCGAATGAAACATTAAATACCGCGGATTCGATATCGGCGACTCGGCATCGCGACGGTGAATTGAATCGAGACATCGGGATTGAATAACACGTAACAAGTAGCACGTTATGTATGCGTGATCACGCATTATGCGTGAGTTTGATGCGAGTGACATTTCGGAGTACTTGGCACGAGCGACACTCGCGAGCTTCGCGCGCGCTATTTTAATCGCGATCTTGCGACATCGTGTCCGGCATTGTATTCTCGCGGTATGGACATATTTCAAGGTGCCCGTTTGTTTTACAAGGTTTTCTCTCGACATCGACGTGGAAGCCGGTCGCGGCGGGTTTCCGCAATTTCTTTACTGATCATTTCTTTATCGTGATTTCACTGTGAGATAACTTCGTGCCTGTAATTTGCGTACGTCGCAATCCGCGGTGTGAATCATACGCTAACGGTTTTCTTTTTACCATCGCGATTCGTACACGTGATGTAAGGATCTAAAGAAATAGATGTATCTCTCGCCGAGCAACCAACCGTTAGTCGCGTTTGTGTAACACGTGTCGATTAAATGAGCGCGTTTATCACTTGTAAACGCGTGGGTGTAACATCAAGCATCCTTTACGTAATTCCACGTGCTCCCACGGGCTTTTGTCAAGAATACAACGAAACAGTGGTGTAGTAGTTGTTAGTATTTGTTGTGATACAAATACAAGCTTTAGTCTTTAGATCATGGACATTCTGCGATACGATCTTTAAATTAGTTACAGGTCATTTATAATAAGCGCACGTGAGTGCACATTCCGTATCGGTAAAACTAGCTAGTACGTAAGCTATTTCTTTTAAATATTGCATAGAAAGTTTTTTACATTATTAATTGAGAAACTTGCTCATGATTAACGAACGATTGAGAACACTTCGAAAATATACGACGAAATTCTCGATCCGTTCCGAAAATTTTATTTTAAACGAGTCCTTCACACACATATATATGTAGTCTCATCGTAATATAATTTATACACATTTATGTTTTTCTGTATTATATGTCTTGTGTATATAATAGCAATCCTGGCAATAGTTTATATCTTGAACATAGCTAGCTCGCGATAATTTGGAAGCAAAGTCGAGCTTGACTATATTTCTTAGAATTCATTGTTTATATGTGCAGGACCTATTCTCTTCAAGCGTTCCCTATACATATTCAATTATACTTTGTTTATCACACATATTAACTTTTATAGAGATTATATATTCATTTTAGATTTTCTCGAAAAGATCGAGAAACCGCGTGACAGATAATGGCGTCGATCAGGTGGTTCGTAGCTGGAGCTAGTGCTGTGGGTGCTGGTACTCTTACCTCGTATTTTCTTCAGTCAGATACTACGGTGAGCATGTGACAATTTGAAATTGTCGTAACTGAATAGAGTATATTAGCATGCTTCGGGAACTGCTTGAACACTTTCTTATTGTTACTTCTATTATATATTATATAACGTAATATCTCGTACTTGAACCGGGCTTAGCTACTTGGCGCAATATAATACACATACGCGATGTCATATACGCGATAACATCTCCCGTATACGTGTAGATTAGGTCAAGCTAGACAAAAAATTTCTCTACCATTTTGTGAACAACTACATAGTGGTTTGTGAGTTATTAATTAAAAAACATTGGAGCGAAATTTTGAAGCAAAATCGAGCTTGATTATCTCTTAGAATTCATTGTTTATATGTGCAGGATCTATTCTCTTCAGACGCATTCCCTAATATATATTAAATTATACTTTATTTATCACACATATTAACTTTTATAGAAAGTATATATTTGTTTAAGATTTTAATAATTCGCCAGTCTTCTTTAATTAACAGCGGAAAAATCTACTTGGATATTTGCAAGAAAATTTTTTTGTTCAGTTTAACCTAATATATAAACACAAGGCAAGTCGTACTTACCGTTACACTTTACACCGTATCCTGCGCGATCATTCGCCAATCTTCTTTAATTAATAACGAAAAATTTTACGTGGTTATTCGCAAAATAATAAAGGAGTTTTTTTATTCAGTTTGACAATCTACACCTATACGAAGGTTTCTTATTGTATTTTTAGACACTCCGTATACTTATGAATATTGTTTGGTCGTAGGTACACGCCGAGAAGATAAAACCAAGACCACCCAGGAGGACTTTACCGACGCGGGAGGATCAAATAAAAACGTTAAAATCGCAAGACTACGACATTCTGATAATTGGAGGTGGTGCAACAGGAGCAGGATGCGCTCTGGACGCTTGCACGCGAGGTACATTGCCGCGCGATCTGTACGCTCGACGAGCGCAACGTTGAGTGATCTGAAGTTTTTCTTCGTTTTTTTCTACGAAGGTTTGAAGACCGCACTGGTCGAGGCCGACGACTTTGCCTCTGGTACTTCCTCCCGCAGCACAAAGTTAATTCATGGCGGCGTACGGTATTTACAGAAGGCAATTATGCAGTTGGACGTTGAACAGTATAGAATGGTGAAAGAAGCGCTTCATGAGCGCGCGTCGATGCTGCAAAGCGCACCGCACCTGGCTCATCCGCTACCCATTATGCTACCAGTTTATACGTACGTCTTTACGTTCCCATATTTAACCCTTTAACGCGCGTCAATCATTTTATTTTGTGTATTTTTAAAAATTATTTTTACATTTTAGATGGTGGCAAATTCCTTACTATTGGTTCGGTATTAAAATGTACGATCTAGTAGCGGGTAGTAAAACGGTGAAGTCTTCATACTACTTGAGTAAATCGAACGCTTTGGAACTCTTCCCGATGTTGAAGGGCGACAAGCTGACGGGAGCTATTGTTTATTACGATGGTATGCAATTCTGTCGTGATATCTGTTACGATTCTTTCGCACTAAGCTAGCGAGTCGCATTTATAGTCGGGCGTATATTTGTCCGTAAATAAATCTGTTACTTGGCGAAATACAGGTCAGCAAGATGACGCTAGGATGAACTTGGCAGTCGCCTTGACAGCCTCGAGACACGGTGCAACAGTCGTGAATCACGTTAAAGTAGTCAATCTGTTGAAAGGCCTTGACAAGGTATGTATTAGCTGATTGTAACTCGGAATATTTAATGGACGGTTTTTTTTTTCATTTCGAAGGATGGTAAGCGAGTCCTTGTGGGAGCTCATCTGAAAGACGAGCTCACCGGAGAGGAATGGGACGTGAAGGCTAAGGCAATTATCAACGCAACTGGCCCCTTCACCGATCACATCAGAAAGATGGATGATCAGAACGTTCCCGAAATTTGCTGTCCGTCCTCTGGAGTTCATATAGTTTTACCGGGATATTACAGGTAAAATACTTAATATCGGTAAGTACATAATACTTATCTATGTGACGTGACACATTGTCTTTCCCGACACATTCTTTGGAATATTTACAGCGACTCATTGTCGACGTTATCAGTCATATTGTTTAATTTATTAGTCATAAAAGTAATATCGGTATTTACAATTTTATTTACGGTTTTCCGCAGCCCCGACCAAATGGGTCTACTCGATCCAGCGACGAGCGACGGCCGAGTGATTTTCTTCTTGCCATGGCAGAAGCAAACTATCGCAGGAACGACCGATATGCCGTGCGAGGTAACGCATAATCCACGACCTACGGAAGACGAGATCATGTTCATTCTGCAGGAAGTCAAGAACTATCTGAATCCGGACGTCGAGGTACGTCGCGGAGACGTACTTTCTGCGTGGAGCGGCATCAGGCCACTCGTTTCCGATCCGAATAAACCGAACACGCAATCGCTCGCCAGGAATCATATCGTGCACGTCAGTCCCACGAATCTTATCACGATAGCCGGCGGCAAATGGACAACTTATCGATCAATGGCTCAAGAAACCATTGATGCGGCCATAAAAGGTACACTGTTTAATAACGCTGTTTAATAACGCAATATACTCAGATACTCATTGAAATTTGTTTATAGCTTGTGATCTAGAACCGGAACGACCGTGTCAAACCGATGGCTTTCTTCTGGAAGGTGCCCAAGGCTGGAGTCCTACGATGTATATTAGATTGGTGCAAGATTTCGGTTTGGAATGCGAAGTTGCGCAACATTTGTCCAAGAGCTATGGCGATCGTGCGTTTGCTGTGTCTAAAATGGCTTCCCTCACAGGAAAACGATGGCCTATTATCGGGAAAAAAATCCATCCGGAATTCCCGTACATCGATGCTGAGGTAAAGTCCTTCTCATGAATTGTTTAGATTCTATTTTCGACGCACAATCAAGCAGAATGTCAGAAATGCATACGTGTACTTCAGATACGTTATGGTGTACGGGAATATGCTAGAACCGCTATTGACATGATCGCGCGTCGTCTGAGACTCGCTTTTCTCAACGTTCAAGCGGCCCAAGAAGCATTACCAGTTATCATAGACATCATGGCCGAGGAATTGCATTGGTCGGCGGAGGAGAAGAAGAAGCAACATCGCGAAGCCAGCGAATTTCTCGCCAACGAGATGGGTCAAATGGTGAATCGTGCTTCACGTGATAAGATCCCCATCAATCTCACGAAGGATGAGGTTCAGCTTTACATTAAACGTTTCGGAATCATAGATAAGGACAAGAAAGGATACGTTTCTATCAACGACATTAGGCGAGGACTAAAGGTTCGAATTTCAAGTTTGAACGATTTAGATCGTTTTCTAACATTTGCTTCTCCACTTTTTGTTTTTTAATTTTGTTTTCGACATCCACTAATTGATGATGTGCAGGTATTAGATATAAGATTGAACCAGGACGAGATACACAGCTTGTTGAGCCAAATCGATGTCGCATATAACGGCCAAATGGAATTGTCAGATTATCTGCAGGTAAACCACAAAATATATAATTAACATGAACTCTTTTGCTTTTCGCAGTTGTTTGGAGACAAGGAAGTACCGGGCGAGGAACTTCATGAAATTCTACGCGAAATCGACACCAATATGAACGGTCAAGTTGAATTGGACGAATACCTTCAGGTCTGTTGCATCGCGCATGCACAGTCCATCGAGCGCTTCTTTTATGCACTTTGTTTTGTTTTTGTTACATGAAAGTACTTTTCTAGTGAAGTTCCTAAGTGATTTTTCGTTTCTTAATACAATTAAGACGACATTAATTCCAAACTAAACTTACTCTTAACTCATGTAAAAACTGGTGGGTTTGTGATGTGTATTGTCGTATTTTTTTGTTCTCTTTTTTATTTGCCTTTTGCTTGCAAATATTACAACATGTTTACTGATTAACTAACATTATATCGTTTTTTTTTAGTGTCTCCTCGAAGTTTCTGTTTACATAAACTTCTTTTTATTTACTATATATTTGCCAATATATAATCAGTATATGCATATTTATATATGATTTTTATGTTCAGATGATGTCAGCTATAAAATCAGGCCATGTGGCATATTCACGTTTCGCACGAATGGCCGAAATGGAGGAAGCACAACATGAGAAGGAGAAGCTTAAGAAACAGATAAGTGTGGAAAGATCAGGCGGCGGGCTATAAAGAAATATACCTGTATTATAAAGTTTGAAAGTATTTTAACGTTTTAATCTCTTCATTCTGAGTTTACATCTTTCATTGTTGCATCTGTAATTATTTATTACAAAATGCCGATTTACACTAAAAGTACATATCTTGTCAAAATTCGATGTTTCATGAAGTGACAACTATCATCACAAATATTTGAAATAATTCTCAGTGATCTACAAATGTTTTCTACCAAGTAATGCGATTTTATATATAATGTACATAATAATATTGTGTAAATTATTAATTTTTAATATCTATATTTTTTCATGAAATATTATTATGTAAATTGCATAAAATTGCTATTTATCTCAAAGAATGAATATGAACTTTGAGTGTTATCTTTACCAAATTTGGTCTAAGTGCAATATGAATCACAAATCAGAATTATGATATAGCTGTTTAGATTTTGTAATTACGAGTTTGAGTTGCTTGTCAATGAACTTGTTAGCAAAAGATTGAAATTTGTTCTATAAGAGAGATTCTTTATATAGTTTTGTGTATACGTATTACTTGCATATAACATTTGTAGTTATACAAATGTTAAACTATTCTTGTCGCTCCTATCTGTATGTACATAATTCTAATGCATTACATAGCTAAAATTGTATCTTACTCTTGTACCAAGAGTATTATACGATTCTACATAATTCAATAACATTTATAGTATTATTAATGTACACAATCTCTGCATTACTTAATTCAATATAATAATTTCCTATTCCTAACATTTATAGCTAATATACGCGACAAAATGCATGAATGAATTCTATATATTTATATATAGATATAAGACATTGTACAAATTACAAATAATATGCAAATATATATTATATAATGTAACTAAATTTCGTCCACTGGATGGTAATATTGAATTTTTGAAAGAATTTTTTGATTACAGAATTTTTGAAAGAAATTTTTTATTACAGAATTTACCTGTAATAAAACTATAATTTGCATTGCTCTCTTTTATATTTATTAATACAGAATGGAGTTGTACAAATTATAAATATTGCCAAAGATTATCTGTACTGAATCAGCACTATAATGTTACACAATTTCAATATAATTTATCGTGTAATTTATTCCATCATCATCGTCACGTCAATAAAAATAATGGTAAATAAGTAATTGAGTACTACCTATTTGGAAATATAAAAATCTACTGCCTTATCGTTTAATCGTACAAGTTGAACATTAAAAAATAAAGATCCTACTGTTATTAAATTGCTTTAACTATGTATTTGGCGATTTTACATATATTATGTAATACGTTTTTCGTAGTAAAAATAGCTGGTAAGTTTGGATTCGATCTTGGCTAGAAACTTCGAATTTTTTATTTTTCCTTTGCGAATAAATTGGGATACTTCTTTTATTATGTATTCCTGATATCAAGGGGCAATAAAATCCAAGAATTTCATTAACAAGAAAATCGAGATGTTTTTTCATTTATCGTATTATTCTTAATATCAGGAGTCAGAAATGGCTAAACATTTTCGTTGACGGAGGAAATTGAGATACTTCTTTTCGGTTATCATATGTTTCTAAAATCAAAAACAACAAATTCTTAGTCTTTCTAGCATTTGATATCAGCAATACATAATGAGCGAAGACATTTCGGTTAATAAGCAATTGTAACTACATTATATAAATTGGTAACGTAACTTGTGTTTAATGTGTACATTCGTCTAATATGCGAATGTACATCAATTACAAGACATTTGATACGTATTTTGAATAAATATTATAGCAACCACGCAAGAAGGGCAATTACTTACATCGAAATACTTTACTGGTAAATAATTGGTGTCTTAATGCTCGTATACTAATGTAAACTTTTAACTACAATTATTTTATTACAAAACATAGTAATAGCCAATTATACATATATACAGACTTATCGAGTACGTAACTATATCGGAGGTACGAAGGAACAGTTATTACGTTATTTTTAAATGGAAAAAATTATTATTCGTAAATGTACGTTATATTTGATCTTATGAACTCAACATACATAAAGTAATAAATTATGAGTCATGATATCGCGACGTATGGCATTTTACTTACAATTAGCCAATCGATTAGATTTTGCAACAAAACGTTTTAATATATTGATAAATTTTATATCGCAGAAATATATTTAGTTCTTTCACCAAACTTTCGCACGTCAATGCACAGTCCGTCCATTATTCATCACTATGCTTTTCCTTTATCGTTGAAAATTATGTATACTCTGTCTATACCCTGTTTTTACACGTAATTCAAAATGTATAAATTTTTCCTTATTTCGTTAGCTCTCTGGCATTTTATCAGTAACCTTATCTCCATCAGCATACATTTGTCCAATCTCCACTGTTGTTGAGCATGGTTTTGAAAGGACGCTATCACGATATTCAATGTCCAATATTTCATATACAAGTATGAATCAGCTAAAAAAATTCTATATCTTCGAAACTTGCTTATCCATAATGTTCACGTTACAAACATTATGAGTACAAGCTTGTTTTATACAGGCACATTTAAAATAAATATTTCTAGCATTTCATCGGATCTCATGTTGCTATTGTACGCATGTTTTCAGCAGTAAGTGGCAAGTATATTCTTCATTATTTAACAATTATCGCAATCTCAATCCTGACACTTGTCTCCAGGTCATTATTTAATCATCAACATATATTCTTCTTTACTGTCCTTTAATATCCAACTAGTTTCTAGTACCATTTCTTATCAAGGATTGTAACTGTTGAGCTGCCCCCTGGAAATCCAAATTAAAACATTAATACATTTATTACATATGAAACAAAAAATCTTTTAAGTTCCTTTTTAAATTTTCAAAATCATTTTCTTGTATTTTCTCAAAGAAAAGAATAACTACATTATTTAATTCTTTTCTATATAATTTATTAATTAAATAAAAGCAATAATTAAGAATTTCAAAGACATAAGAGAATATTTACCGAAATTGCAGCGCCAAGAAATTGACCAAAAGCTCTAGTGGCAGTAGCGAATCCGCTACCGGAATTACTTTCTCCAGTCGAGAAAGAACTTCCAAAAAGAGGCGGTGGATACGTTGAACTGGGAGACCATGTCGTAGTTTGTAGCTTTGGTCTGGAGGTTGGTCTAGCGGTTGGTCTCGATGTTACTTTTTTTGTCGTACTGACTGTACGTGGAGTATGCGAAACGGAGGACGATCTATCGGTGACTATTGTCATTGGTCGAACAGTTGTCGACATCGTAGTTGGATTTGATTGAGTGGTCAAACCTAGACTCTATAGTAAAGACATACCGAATTGCTCAATTTTTATTTACTTTTGCATGAAGACAGCTAAATATAACATTTAGCAAACAAGTTATATAACATTTGTTATGAGTTCATGCTTCTATGCATTTCTTTCCAAGTCTTCTATTGATAATTGAAAAAAGTAATAGAATAAAGCTTACTCACAGCTAATTGTAATTGTTCTCTAAGTTTCGTTGCTGGTGTCGATGGTTCTATACCTTGCTGCTTTAAAAGTAATGCCAATAAAGCGGCAGGATTTATTTCGGTAGAAGATGGTGCGGCAGTAGTAGTAGTAACAATCTGATTACTCAAAATTGCCCTCAAAAAGGCCTCGTCGTCCTCAGTTATTCCTATTGATGTCGCAGACGTACTCGTTTTCGATTCTAATATGGAAATTGATTATAACAGTTATTATAAATTTTATTATAAAATATATTTTATATACACATATATAAGGATTAATTTCAAAAAATAAAAAATGACTTCTGACTCTCGACTCGATATGACTAAATTTTCATTTTCTTGCAATATATTTTACAAGGAGGGATGAAGAGAAGAAAAATATTTTCTATCTACCCGTTTGTATGGCTCGTAGAAGCGCAACCAAGAATTTTGCGTCATCCTCGGGTGAAAAAGTGGACGTAGAGATACCGTTCAATCTAGGATTCGGATTATTTAACAACGTTTGCTGCGTGATTGAGATCGAGCTTGGCGTCGAGCTTGGCGACGAGCTGGACGCAGAATTAATGTTGTCTGAAAGTAACTTCGTCGGGGATACTTGAATATTCGTGATATCTACGCTTCTCGCGGTTGTGTGCGATTTAACTGGAGCTGCCGACATAATATAACTAATAAGCGGTGTCGATTGTATCGGTTTCTGAGTTGTCTCAATAGATTTCTGTGTAGTTGCAACAGGTTTTGAAGTTACTGCTTTAACTGTGGGCTTTTGCCTCGTGTTCCTCATAGTGCTCGCTGTAGTTGTTTCGAAGAAGTTATTGCCGCCGAACAATGCTCGCCATAAATTCACACCAAATCCCGCTGGTGCTTGCGTAGTGATTTTTGGTCTAACTGTTGTCTTAGGCTTAGCGGTAATGACAACTGGTGGCCTAGTTGTTGTAATTGGTGTGGTGGATCGTGTCGACGCAATCGTGCTTGCATCCGTGTATTTCTTTGTGGTTGATACGAGTTCGTTAGCGCTCGAATACGGTAACAGGTCAATTATTATAGGCTGCGAAGATTGACTGGACGACGGATGTTTGCTGATGGAATTATCGTTCACATTCAAACCAAAATCTTTAACTGCTTTCGAGGATCGCGTCGGTCCTGGTTTTCCTAGTGCAAGCCCTAAAATCTACACCAAGTAAAAGTATATTAGTTGATATTGCGTTGAAATTTTTGTATTACATATATAATTGTTACATATTATAAAAATTGGTAATGTATTTTTATTTTATCTACCCTGTTTGCTAATATTTGCTCCACTTCACTCAGCGTTTTCGGTGTGGAGTTTTCGGTTTTAAAGTTGTTATTCTGTAACTATAAAAATTCTTTATTACGATATCTACAATCACGAAAGGTTCTTTAAAATTTCAAGGAAGAAGTAATATTGAAGAAAACAGTTGATATGTAACTCGCAAATAAACCAAGGAGACTTACCAGTGAATTTAAGAAGGCTAAATCTCCGAACGATGTACCAAAGGCATTCTCCTTTGTGTTGGTCTGCAAATCATTCAGTACGTTTGCCGTAGATCTAGGCAAAATTGGTAATGCGTCCAAATTTTTCTTCACGCCTGGCGTAACTTTAGAAGTTGCGATGGGTGCACTTGTTATAAGATGGGGAGTAGTAGCACTTGTAATAGTTGTTGCAGGAGTTGTTGTTGAAGTAGTTGTAGTTGTAGTAGTAGTCGTTGTAGTAGTGGTGGTAGTGGTAGTGTGTACAGCAGCGGTAGTTGTTGCTACGGTTGTAGGTGCTGGTGTAGTAGTGGTAGTAGTAGCGGGAATAGTAGCAGTTTTTGCCGGGTGTTTACTCTTTGTCGTAACTGCGGTTTTAGGCATTGATGTAGTAGCAGTGTTACTAGTAACAGAAGTAGTAGCAGTTGTAGGAGTGGTTGTTGACGTTGCTGAGCTGGTTGATGCTACTAGTCTTCCTTTAGGACTCGTTAGGCTTGCACCGCCTGTAGTTGGCGTGAATATTTCTACGAAGGAATTTACAGGACGCATGACATTGTTCTCCTCCGACTCGTCCTACAAATAAAAAATGTAAATTAATTAAGCTCTTGTTTGTTGTGTTATTCCAATTAACACGTACCAATTGGTTCGACGCCACGGATGCTGTTTGTACAGGTGAATTGGTGGTAATACCGAATATCTGATCGAGAGGATCGCTCCAAGGGAAACCAGGAGATGCTGTTATTATACCACCCGATTGTTGATTGTCTAGTAAATTTCCAAAGGACGGAACTGACGATACGGTTGACGCTGTACCTTCGTTCACAGAGGTCTGATAACAAATGTATAATAACGTGATCGTTGAAGGAGAAGAAAGGAACATTTCTTTTATTGAAATCAAATTTGTTAAATTTTTCCGACGATTATACTTACAGCCACTGAATTTATCTTCACATCAACTACTTTTGGATTTACTACAGGTGTTCTATCGATCTGATAATTAATGAATTTATCCTGAAATATAATCGCACGTTCTAAAATGTTTTTTTTTTTTCTAATACATGCTGCAATATTTTATTTCATCATTACCTGTCCGATATATACGGAGGAACGTTGATCCGATGTTACTCTCGTTCGAGAAGCTTCACTCTTGTCATGATCTTGGAAAATACGACCAACTGGATCTTGCGTTTGAACGCTATTTGTAATTGGCGTTTGCAGATTACCAATTGTCGACGCTGCGTTTGGTAGTGTACCCATCCGTGTATTTAACAATATGTCGCTCTGAAATATTTAAGTCACGCATTGAATAAATTCGTCAAAAAATAAAGAATAATGAATAGTAATATAAAAATAAATTTAATAATCTTGTGATATTTCTTTAGGAAATAGTGCAAGAATATGAAATGGGTGCAATCATCTCGCAGTATGCTATCAAGTAAACATATTTAATTTTCTTTTTTAAGAATATTTAAAGAGCATACTTTATTCTTCAACGTGTTCTCTTATAACTTAAATTCTTCTATTTTTTTTAAACATGCAGTTTTCATGTTTTCAGTGTATATTTATATATGTACACGTTATATAAAAAATATTTATCATGGAAAATTTTTGTGAACTAATTTTGGTTTCATAATTTAAATAATCAGTAGTTTTTATCGGAGAGAAAATGATCAATGATTTACGATGAACGAGACTTATGATCAGGTTTTGCACAAACTATGTCTAATGAAACACACAGTGCATACAGTAAATACGAAAACTGAAAGTGCAAGTGAGCAGATAAAAGTGCTAATAATATGCCACGACTATTTACAAATTTACAATGATACTTTATGTACAGTATAGCTGTTGTCGTATGTTTCGTTACTTTAGACCTGGAAAAAAGAAATATATAATGAATTGCATCGAAGATGTAAAGCATACACGATATCATAAGAGAAGAGTAAATTTGCTAGGAAAAAAGCTATAAAGACTAGTTATAAAATTATTCTAAGAAATTGCGTTGTTATTAATATAAGTATATAATGTGATAATAAGTATATAATGAGATCGACCTGAGAGCTTGAAATTTTGCCGAATGTAAAAATTCGATTAATATACTCTTCTCAATAAAAGTTTCTTTTTCTTCCTAGGAATCTGTTAAATGCAAAAAGCTCCTTTATTAAAGAATATATTAATATTTTTCGTAATATAAAGTAATAAAGTAGATGTGTCTGACAACAAAACAACAAATATAAAAAATAAGAAAAAAAAAAGAATATATTATAATTTTGACAAGTTGCGATCGTTTCTTAATTTCAACCACAAGACCATTGTTCTTACTCAAATCGATCGTAGTTAGAAGCTTGCATTGACGTTACGTTGCAAAATGTGTAACAGGCATTTTCTTCGTTACTTTACTGCCGAGATGGGCAAGACCTTATTCGAATAACAGATAACAAATAAGGGAGACTATTCGTGATTTATTCGCGAGTGATATGTTGAATTTTCATTCAGATAACAATTTACATTCAAGCACTCTTTCATCCGATTATAATCGTTCAAACTGATGACGCATTATCTGTTATTCGCGCGAATAACGATGGATACAGAGAAACTCTGTACCGCTGTCAGAATAAAGTACAATTTGATGGTGAAGATGTGAACAAATAGTGATACCATTTTATTTGCGCCCAGGGTGCTAGCAGGGGTACCGAGTGGTCCCGTGAAATAGGGCCCACCTCCGAAGGGTACGCCGATTGCGTTAGCAGTGAGTCCAATATCAACAGGGCTGGGGCTCTGGACAATTCTCGTCAGCTCATCCACGGGTCTACGATTATTATAGTACACCGGGGCTTGGTACTGGTTATTAGCCTGGTTATAATACGGCCTGGGTGCTGGTCGGTTAGTAGTAGTAGTAGTGCTAAGCGTGAACACAACCTCGACTGGATTCCTGGGCGAGTCCGGTATTATAGTCCCGTTAGGAAACTTTCGGACTAATCTGCCATCCGGATAGATGCCGAATATCACGTACGGGCTGTCGACGTTCCTGGGGTCGATCAGATTGTCCTCCGGCCGCTTCCTCACGATGGTCTTATTCGGATAGATACCGTAAATCAGGTAGTCGCGAACCGGCGCCTTGCTGAAGGACGAGGAAGAGGAGGAGGAGTAGCCGAGCCTGGGCGCCGGTGTCATCGAACTACCGCCGAATCGTCCCATGTAAGGGATCGTGTTGAAGGCGCCATATGCAAATGGTGGACCTGTTTGTTTCACCCCTTGACCGAAACTCGCGGTCTTTGTTTTGGAGAATGTGGTCGGCGCACTCGTGGCTGGTGGTGCAGTGTTCGTGATCGTCGTCATCGTCATCGTCGTCGTAGTCGGCGTCATCGTCGAGGTGGTCATTTCCTGGTCATCGTCCGATATCATGTTCGAGTCATCCCTCTCGTTGGGAATGACAGTTGTGCCTTCTGTAGTCGAGGACAGTTCAGTGGAGAGTTCGTCCATATCCATACTTGAAGTAGTCGTTTCAGATGTCGGCTCAAGCGTCGTATGAACAGTCGAGGTCGCAGTCGTCATTGTGGTCGTGACTGTCGGTTCTGTCGTCGTTGTGGTCGCTACCGTCGGTTCGACCGGCGTCAACGTGCTGGTGGTATCGATGATAGTGGTGGATTCAGGGAGCATGGTAGGATTGGTCGACATTAGTGCGGCTGAAAGTGTTGTGGAAATGATGGTTTCGGTCGTTTGCTCGGGTTGAATGGTTCCTGAATCTGCCGTCCCTTGGGCGGTTGTTGCCGTCATATCCTGGAAATGGGTAATCAGATTTGGACTCTCGCTTACGAGATCGCTTAGCGTTTGAGTGAGAGCGTTTGTTGTTACGTCGTTGGACTGATTAGTGGTAGTGTCAGTGGAGTTAACTAGATTAGCTAGACGAGCTGCTTCTGTTGAAGGCTCTGTACTAAATGCCTGAATATCGCTTGTATCGGTCGTGTTGGTCACGCTATCATCGAATACCCTCGTCGAGGTGGTAAACGATACGTTTGCTACGGGGGATTGATCATTGGTGACCTGCAGGTCGGACGCAGGTCTGGTTGGTTCTGGAGCCTGGTTAGTGGTATCTACTGCATTCATTTGCGTGTCGCTTGCTTCTGTAGCGGCTACATTAGTAGTTAATTCTGTTAGTTCTATATTCAACGTGTCTATGGACTCGTTTGCATCAGTGAGCACTAGGTCTGTGCTAACAGAGTCGGTTATAAGGGGGTTGTTAGTAATGAAACTCAACGATTCGACATTGTTGCTCGGAGTAGTCTGCTGTTCGATGTTATTAGACGACTGAGTTGGATTAGTAATTAGTTCAGGAACCGCGTCAGCCGTGGTTGGCTGTGAGGGTGGCGGGGTCGTGGCTAAAGTGTCGTCCGAGGACACAAGTCGATCCCTTTCGTTATCTCCTATGCCGCTCACTTGGATTGCCTCAATGTCGGTGATATGGCCCGGCATGAGTCGCGTGTCGTTCATCGCTTCCGAAAAAAGGCTCTTCGCGATGGTCATTAGGTCGGTGAGCAACGTGTCGTTAAATGACCGAAGCCCGCTGGTCGTAGTGAAATCTCGCGAGATCGGCGTCGACGTGACAGTCGCGACTTCCGCGCTCGTTGTGTCTCCCGGCAAATTCTCTGGACTACGCGTATCCTGCATCGCTGTCGTCGATTCGGATTCTAACGACTGATTTCCTGTCTCGTCGCTCGAGGACGTAGTATCCAAACCTACTGTGGTCATTTCTCGCGATCCATTCGTTGCGTCCGTCGTCTGGCCTGAATCCGCGTCGCCTGTGTCGATATTTTGACCGATCGTTGTCTCTGTATTCGGCAACGACGACGTTGTCTCAACGCTCGTAACTTCTGCTGGCATAGTGGTCAACTGCATAGGATTTTCTGTGCTCATCAACGCGGCCTCCGAGATGCGTGTTGTGGTTGAGTAAATAGTCTGTAAATGCGACAAAATGTCTTGCGCGAAATCGATCACTCGGTTTCGAAACGTGGGCGTGGTGATGGGTGCCTGCGTGGTCTGGATTTCGATCACATTGTTGGAGATCTCCTCCGTGGTGGACTGCTCGGTGATGCTTGTGACTTCTGTCATTTGAGACGTCGTCATGTCGGACTGCTGTATGGTATTGGTTTCTATATCTTCGTTCCCATCCTCAGGCATACTCGTCGACATTATAGCGTCGGATTGTTGTATAGTGTTCGTCTCTACATCGTCAATCGCATTGTTAGTTTCGGTTGTTACGTCCGGCCGTTGCATGGTACTCTCCGTTGCGTCGTTGACCGGAACATCCGTCGTTTCTGATGGTGTTACACTTTCGGTGACGCTTTCGGTGATGCTTTCGGTGGTGGTTAAATCTGACGCTTCACTAGATGTTTGTGGAATTGTCGTGGTAGTCGTTATCATGGGTACATCTTTATAGTCGAGGGTGGATTTCATGGTGGGCAATGTTTCCGTAGGAGTTACAGCGACGCTGGTCGACGTGTCGACCTCTACCGATTCGGTGGTGGTAAGTAGCTCTGGGGTACTCGAGATAGTCGTTATTGCATTATCAGGGGTCGATTCCGAGGTGGGGACCGGGGTGGTTTGATCGCCGTTAACATCCGACGAGGTAGTTACCTCGCTCGAGTCCGGGTTTGCGGGGGTCGGGACCGTCATCGAGGTGGACTCCGGGGTATTCTCCGTGCCTAACCCCGAAGTGGGCGTAATGTCTGCCGACTGGGTGGTGGTGGTAATGTCTACGGTAGATTCTGAGGGGGGTGTAGTTTCGATTGATGCGGTAGTGGTGGGACTTGCAGTGTCATTGTTAGCAGTGTCATTACCGGTGCCGTTAGGTACAGTAGCGTTAGCGTCTACCTTCGTTAACCCGCCCATTAGTTGTTGAGAACCGTTGTCCGCGCGCAGATTTTCGTTTTTTATGCTAGCCGACTCTAATGCCTGATAAAAAGTGACGAATCTCGGCTCGCCAGGGCTGACGACGTAGACGGGCGACGCTGAACTGGAATTCTGCAATCAGAAATTCGGTGCGTGCGAGTGCTGTACACACTTTAGTGCAATTACGTGTGACAAGTCAGTCGCTGTCAAACAGATCGGTTATGAGCATGTTCTATATACGTATACAGTCTACTATACAGTCTACTATACATTGGAGGGAGCGTTACACTGGTCGTTACACTGCTTTTAATCATTAAGTGCGCAGTTAGGTTTCTCGTGTTCAAACGTAGCTTAAGTATAACGAGATCTACGTCACATTGATGGAGAAAAGCTTGAAAGAAGCTCGCGCATTTAAGCGTTAATATATTTCTAATCATTCTGTTTGCAAATATACAGACACGTGCATTGAAATAAATAGCGATTGCAGCAGCTGGTTGTAAGATAGTGTTTTTTGCGATTAGCAGATTATTTGACAAACAATTCTGACGATTTAAAAATAATGATTACATTTGTACGAGTGGACGTTATGAGCGTTATCTACGAACACCATCTCTTAGTAAATGTACGAACTAATGCTGGAGGAAGTGAGCTGAGAATAATTCCTGCGTGTAAAGTCCCGATATAACAGCTTGGAACTAGTTCTTAAGGATGGAGATATGTTAGGAGACAGCAGAGACTAGTTTCCATCTCGTTCTCAGTACTTTTCCGTCTTCTTCGAGATATCGCCGGCTTTTACCTCGCTTCTACAGGGGTCTCCACTGACGTACTTTCGCTATTACATTATTACGGAAGTGTTACATTAACGTTCCTCGCACGATTACCCGACAGAGAATCCCCAAAAATGAGAAGTATGCGCGGCACGCGTTAGATGCGGAAGTTCTTCGCGTCACACGAAATTTATGCGATTTTCGTCGTGAAAAAGATAATTTAATTCACGCACAAAATCAACGTGAGTAAATTCTAATGGAAGAAATGCGTAAAAGTAACAGAACGCAATACGTACTTATTTATGTACGTCGCGTGACGGCGATCCGTTCGGGACAGGATGCATTCACACACTATGCGTAAACGCACATTCTTCACTTCTTTTTACTACCTTATAACAATATTCTCAAGAAAAAAGTGAAAATTACTTTTTTTTTTTAAATAGTAGCGAGAGTTATATGTAATACGACAATGTCGTTGATATTTATCGAAGATACAATGTTACATAATCAGCTTAAAAGTGGATTTGAAGTTTACAATATCTGATACTCATAAAGTAGCAAATCATAAATTGTTATGAAAGATCATAGCTCGGACAAATTTAGTTTTCACATTAATAATTATTTTTATACATATGCTTGCTCAGAACGTCAACATTTTTATCGATATCTTCGATATTTTACTTTGATGAAAGAAAATCTTATACATTGCGTAACAATTATCTATACGTAGGTTGTGCATTATTTTTATTGTCGCGTTTAGTAGAAAATATAACAACTTGAATAAAATAAGGGCAAACAATTGCTAATCGCGTGCAATGCTAAAATCAAAATATATTTATTACAAAAAATATAATTATAAAATTGTATGATACAATATTTGCATATATAGATGTAAAATATGATGATGCATGCGTGCCGTGAGATAACGTGACCATGATCGATAACTGTGTACTAGTCCTTTTCCCGACTAAAGTTAACAGATTATCCCTTTTTTCTTTACGTGTCTTTCCAAGACGAACATTCCTTGCCCCAAGTGCGTGTGTTAGAGAAACGTAATGTTCAACGACTAAGATCGATCGTTACTCCGATCAGTCGCCGTGGCGATCGTGCGGCGATTATTACACTTGTGTGCCAATGTGCTTCCTCAAAACGACAGTATGTGCAAAATGGTATTCACAGATGAAGATAGGCTGCATCGAGTAGAGAAATGTTGTTAATATAATCTTTTTAGAAAAAGAAAAGAGAAAATCACTCCTAGCTTATACGACAGTCGTTATGCCACGCAGCAGTAACGACTGTTCGCTAAAGTAGGAATGAAGAGAAAGCGCAATGATTTAAAACGGTCTTCTATTACGATCGAATTAACGCAGGCTGTTTATATCGATATGATTAAGAACTGAGAGATTGCTGGATGAGGTTGTGACGATAGTGTCGGCCCATGACGGCGGTGCAACTGCTTCGGAACCCTCTGGTACCTTCGTAGGGAACACCTTTTAAGCACAGAAAATTACCTCACGTAATTTCTCCTGAAGGGAAGCATTAACGCTCAGCTCGCTCTACCTTGCCTTACCTTGGTCTTTCCATTGCGACACTTTTTTTATTATGACTTTACTATGACCACACATACGCATATACACAGACGCATGTATAGAACGCGAGTAGTTTACAGTTAGCTTAAGTTGAACGCTAAATCAGGTATAAAATTTGGTCAGTGGTTATACAAAGTACGTGTTGCTACGACTAACCGCGAATTTTCGTGACGTCATTATCATCGCATCTAGGAAACTATTTCTACGAGTGCACGCTACCACGTGTAACGCGCGATATAAGAGGCTTATTGTAAAATGCCGAGATGCCACACCATGAAATGAAAGTACCATGTGACGTAATCGTTTGCCGCTACCGGCGTATGATTAAAGCTAGCAATTTTCAGAACGATCAAGTCCTCTCTGCTTCGATCGAATCCTCTCTGCTTCGATCGAGACAATGCTTAATTAAAAGATGGTTACAATGTGCATTAATGTGGACAAGAAAAGCTTCGACTCTCCTCGACGACATTCTCTTATAAGATTCTCTCCAAAATCCTCAAAAGTCTTACCTCTATTGGCGTCGAGGCCGTGGTCGAGGACGTGGTGTACGATGGTACCACAGCTTGACCGATCGCCGGTTTTCTCACGAGTAACTCTGCTCCTTTGTACCTCGCGCTAAATCTTGGCGGACTACCGTTCGGCGTTATCCTGGGCGCTGAATTCTGTTTTTACAAATACACACTCAAATATAATCCAACATGTCTATATTCCTGGAGAGAACAGTAGAGCCCATATATAAATCTACTTATGCCAACCAGATTCAACACTGAATTTGATATAAATCATATTGTTACAATATTGTTACAATATTGAATCTGGTTGGCAATAACCAGATTTATATGTCGACCAATCACCTTGTTCTTTCCGCGTGATTATGAATATGTTTTCCGTTATTTTTCAACATGTTTTTAAACGGATCAATCGTCGCGACTACTCAAGATGCAAAGCGTTTTGGCCGCAAGTAAATGACATTCAAATATATATAAAATTATATAAATCTTGAATATATATATATATATATATATATATATATATGTATATACACCCTGATGAAACGAAGTATGCGAATGAAAATCTATATTTCTCATTGTTGTTAAATCTTTCGAACATAATCAGGTGTGTAATGAACGATCCGATCGAAATTCACCCGATTCAGGTGCACTCACCCCGTTAGTATCCACATTGGAATAAGAACCGGAGAAGATGGGGGTCTTGTTGCCGAGGGTACTCAGAAGCGGTGCTACAGTGCTTCGCAATTGCTCCAGCAACGTGGTCGTGTTCCCTCCGAGGAACGCGCTCCTAGTAGGGTTGAAGACGTTGGAGCCGCTGTTGCCGTTGCTGCTGTCGGTGATGCCGACCTGACGTGGTGCACTGTCGCTAGATGAGTCAATTTTCACGCTGACGAATGGCTCAGTGGACGCCGAGCGGGTGGCCGGGGTGGAAGACTTGACACTGGCGTGGAACTTGGTCGGTTTCGGCGTGATGGTGATGCCAGAGACTGTTTCCTCTTTGGCCACTGTCGGCTGGACCAAGGAGCTGGTCGGCATCTCCGAGTGTCTCCTGTACGTCGCCGTTCGTGGACGGAATTCGCGTCGTTTCGCCTGCGTGACCGCCGTTTCCGTACTGACTTTGGGGATGGCATCGAACGGCGTGAAGACTCCCGACTTCTTCCTGATGTATCTGCTGGTGGGTCCGACAGTTCTCGACGTCACCATCGAGACCGCCACCTTGTCCGACTGCTGCTTCGTATAACGAGGCCGGAAAGTGCTCTTCGTCGTGTCGCTCGTGTCCTGCGAGCCATCGTTCTTCGAGTTGGGAATGAAGACGGGATATAGCCTCTTTGGCGTTGTTGTCGTCGTGATCGCGGGTGACAGGTGCGAGTTGCTTAACGTAGTAACATCCGGCGACAGAGTGATCTCTTGAGCGAGTACTGTAGTAAGGAACCCGGTGGATCCTGTGGTAGTGTCCATGATCGGTGTAACTCTCGGTACTGCGGTGGTGGTTTCCCTTTGCACGTTGGAAACTTTGCGTATTTGGTCGGACTTCGTCGTCGTTTCGATAAGTATCTTGTCTAGCTTCATCGGTTCAATAGATTCGGTCGTGACGATAATGTTCTCGTCTATAGAGTCCAGTATGTCAATGGCCAATGTCGATGTTTCCTCTCGCGATATCGTGTTGGTCCGCGACGTTGGAGATCGGACTTTGATTGTTTCGACAGTCGTGGCGGATGTTTCTTCCAAAGAAGTGGTGCCGCGATGTGAAACTGTGATTTCGCGCGGTATAACGTTGAGCTCAACATTGTTCTTGGAAGTTTTCTCGACGAAGGAAGGCGTAACTGTATTTTTGGAGATCACTCGGCTTTTCTTGGTTGCGGGAGACTCTGACGAAGCGTCGAGATTCGGGTTTCTCAAGGATTTTCTGGGGGTACCCGCGATTTTCCACCTGCCTCTCACACCTGACTTTTCTTTCTGTGTACTTTCGTTTATGGGACTTCCCTGTGCGATGCGAGAGCCGCTGATTTTGGTCGTTCTCGTTGTTTTCTCTCTATTTCTGCTCTCGCTAAGTACGGAGGATTCTTTCGCTTTCGATTTACCAGAATAAGGGGTCGTCGTTACGTCAAAGTCGTTCTCGTCGACGTTCAGTTCGGGTTTAATTAATCTCCTAGCTAAATCCAGTTTCATCTTAGACCTTTCGGAGAATAGAGCTGAGCTTGGTTTTGTAGCCTGAAAAGGTCGTTCAAAGAGCTCCGTTTTAAATTCGTGACAGAAATCGCCAAGCGCAAGTTCGTAAGCGACCTGCCGAAAGCCCGGGAATAGGCTTTGTTAGTACGGCGCGACGACCTCGACAAGGTGTTCGTCTTCCTCGACTCGAAGCGACGTTCTCAAGACGGTTCGTGAAAATTAATCGGAAAAATGTATATTGTCTCTTTCTTTCTATCTCTCTCTTTATAATAAATAAAAATGCTAATAAGTATCGATCGTCTAAGAGCGCTGCACTCACTCTGCTTTTAAGGGAAGAATAGAAGCCTGATGAACTGAAGAAAGAAGACGATCCCTGCGGTTAGATGACTAACGACATTCTCGAGCCATGATTTGATTGGCGCGGGTAACGACTGAAAGTTTAATTGTTCTTGTCAGGTTTGACGTTCCAAGTGAAAATATTTTTCTGCACCCTTCGCGAGGGAAAATGATAAAGAATGACAGAAGCGAATCAAAAAGATAAGTAATTTACATATAAATTATTCGATGGGAAATACATAAAACATGTGTCAAGTATATGAAATTCAGCGAATATGTATTAATTGATGCTGTCAATTATCAATTCTCTAGCTACCATTGAAGCATATATTTGCGCAATTTAATTATAGTTTCGTAAAAACAGAATCTCGACTGTTCTAAATCTTTTTCATAGATACACCCTACGCGTATGTATATATACATATATTATTTACAAGCGAATATATTTTATGTTAGGGGTATGAATATACTGTAATTCAAAGGAAATTTCTTTCTGTCGGTCTAAAACATTAAATGTCTTATGTTCGGAGTACTACTTGTGTGAGCGAATGATAGTGCTCTTTCGTTTGTTATTTATTTTGGATTTAATTAATGTTTCTAATAAGCAATCATACGGTGCAATTATGTTCTGTACTTTATACGATACCCGTGCTTCAAATGAATTTAATAGGTGCCGCTTCTAAGAACGTAATGGTATCAAATTCCCTTTCCTTTTCCTTTCTTTTTCCTACTGTGTCGCTGTCTTTCACTTTTTCCCGTTACACACAGCAAAGCAGAGTGTTTTTATAATTCTTACATAAGATTTGGAATTATGATATATACCTAAAACACGTTACTTATACGAGAGAGAGACGTTACTCGACCTTTTATTGTTAAATGTACCTTCTTTTCAATGCGAAAGATAAAATCTTGCAAATAAAAAAGGTTTTGTTTTGTCCCCAACCTACTAAACTTGCTAGATTTTTTACATGTAAAATAATAATACTTCTCTATGGCACATCGTAAAGCACGTAAAATCGACTTCAATTATTCGTTCAAGTATCAACGTGGTTATAGTTGATTCGCTTCAATGACCTACCTACGAGTATACTTTCTCTCTCGAATTAACTGTGACAACGTAAGAACAAAGACAAAAGTCGACTATACACTGAGAGAAAAGTAGTAACATGCATATAAGGTTATTATCACTAAAATTATAGTACAATTGACTAAAAAATGGTTGTCTTGACCATAATTTATAGTAATTATTTCTCTATAAGATTATAGTTACAAATACCAAACATTTTTCTCTCAGAGTATCACAGCTGATTTGTAAAATTCCAGATCCTTTTTTGTCACGCGTCGTTAATAGTCTCATCTACTTGCTTTTCGTTTCGTTTTTTTCGAAAGCATCTTGGTGCAAAGTAAAATAACAATCGCGATCCAAAGACTTGGTAGGAAATTTCCATAAAAGATCACGCTGTCTTTAAGACAGTCTCTAATCAGTACATTGAATAGTATCTTGAGAAAACTTCTCGTCGAGGATTCGCCACTCCTTGCACCGTGATAATCGTTCGATCCAGTCTCGTTTGGATGATCACTGCGGCGCCCTTGTCCTCAAGCTTCTGTGAATGCATCACGAAAGCTTTTCGATGCGGAAGCCTCGAGGAGCACATCTTTCGAAACACGATGATTTCGATTGTACTCTACCATCACCAATCACCGAGCGAGTCTCATTGGCAGTTCATGAGAATGTTAATAAGACATCATTATCCAGTTCCAATTGGTTCTCAATGATGTGTCTGTATGAGTTTGCGCGTTTGCAACCACCAAAACACCATTTCTTATTTCACATCTTGTCGATTTTGTAGCCCGTAGTCTCGAAAAGAGCGGCCGGCGATTATTCATTAAAGTAATCATCCGTCTTCGCGGTGGAATTGAAAACTATTCCCTGACGAGGATAGTAGTCAGTTAAATTTTTTTATTGCAACCATTTCGTCCGAAACCACTGAATAAAGAAGACACAATAATGTAGAGCCAACAACATGTATACCAAGAATGACATTTCTCATGCAAACAAGGAGTCGTTCGACAAGTCCAGGGGAAAACAGACATCCGAAAGCGATTATCCAATTAGTGCGTGAAAATCTCAACCTGCTGTTATAAACCCGATGGAAGTTCCGTTATGTTCTTACGTGTCGCGTGTGTGGGTCGGATATCGAAGTTAAGGGGTTCGTAGGAACGACGTCTAAGAATACATCTGTCGCGAACGTATTTCCCACGGTCTCGATTTTTTCGGATACATGCGGATTCGTGCTGGACCGTATATGCCGACGGAATGTATCCCTCGAATGCTCCTACGTGGACGACATTTTAAGCTTTATACATATGTATAAGAATTGTACATGTATGGGTCGAAGGAAAATCTCCACCATATTAATCGACTTGACATTCATGTGTCATGTTACATTAGCCTTCATATACTTATGCAGGCTCAATGAAAAAACTCGACAACCAACTACTATTTCATGCTAAGTAATCTCGGTAATTCTTAATATCTACAAACTCAGATGTCTATACAAATGGTTTCAACTGAAAGAGGTAGGATGCATACGAATGTTAAGAGTTGTTAATATGTTAAACGTACGTATTAGTTTATCTAACAAATAAGTATGTTAATTATTGCTCGGCTTACCTGGGAACTGGTTCTAGTTAGGCTTTTTGCTTCGGTGGGTTTCGGGTTGGAATTTTTCTGGAAATACATATTTCAGCGCCTGTTTTATTCGCGAATTCTTTCGGCGTAACGGTGTTACTCATAGCGACCGTTATAATTCGCTTTAAAAGTACGCAACTTTAGTAGAATATTTGCAAAAGGTTGGAAAGAGAAATTTTTAAATGCATGTAACATTTCATCGTGCTGGTTAGGATAAATCGTTTGTTCCCATCCTGATATAAATTCACCAAGAAGATATGTTTCAAGAATATATGTTGCAAAAAAAAACAATAAAAATAACAATAAAAGGGTATCGGGTCGTTCCTCCCTGATGAAGCAGACTGAAATGTTCGCAAAATGTCGGAATCAAACAAAGAAAAATCCACGCGGCTCAAACCCGGAAACCAAATCTAATAACAATAAGAGATTTCTCTAATAAAAGTGTAAACGCTGTTTAAGCGCCAGCAAGTTCTCACCAGTTGAGACAGCCTTGCCTTGAATGCAGGGGGATAGTTGTCGCTCTCCTCCTGCTGTACTCTACTAGGTAGATCGAAATTTTTCGATTTTTCGAACGTTTTGCTACCCCTCATCACGTTCTTTGCCGCAACGCCCGACACGATATTGCTCTCCTCTTTCGCTTTTGGCCTTTTGGTGCCTCTTCTGCTGGCTTTCGCATTGCTTAACGGCGCTTCTGATGTGCTCCTCGGTGAATCACTGGGCGAAATGACTTCATTGACCTGGTCGCGATTAATTGGTGTAGAGGTAGTCGATGAAACATCGTGATTGACGTGACCAGGTCGTCGTCTAAGAGTCCATCCGGGATTGCCGTGTAATTGAGTCTCGCTTTTTGGCGTAGTGGTTTTCAAATCCGCAACACTCGAGGAGGGTCCTTCGGTTGAGCTCTTTCGACCGCGAAAGCCCAGACCGTGATTAAAGAAATCCTCCTTGGAAGGCTTCTTGGATCGGGCACTTTCTCCCCTGTCCCTTACTTTGCTACGAGATATTCGATCGGTCGTGGACGTTCGAGCAGCCGCCGGCGTTCTGATCATCGAGGAGATGGAACTGGATGTCGTAACTTCTGTGGCCGCAGAAGAAGCGGTCGTAGTTTCGGCGGCCGTCGCTTTTGGTATATACGCGGTGGTAACATCTGGGAATAATGCGTGCGATTTTGATGAATCTTTCTATCAGATATCGGATTAGGGTTTCATACGGAATGAGTATTCACTCAAAAAGAGATCTCGCAGTCATAGCGAGAATTATTTAGATGCGAGAAATTAGCTAAGATAGAATAATGATTAGCAAACACTGTAATATCGCGCATGTTTTATATTTAATTAATATGAATGACAGAGACAGTATTTATATCTGGACTATTGTTGTTTGCTAAATTTAACAAAAAAATCTCTCTGCGAAGCCCATTCAGATTAAGGCCAGGTTGATAATTAATAACGGGACTTAATCTTGTCTGCAGCTATTGCTGGAATGTTGCTGCAACGTGCTAATTCTGCGTACCACAGACAATTTCCCAGCAGATACAAAAAACAGCGATAATTTTACCTGTGTCATGTATGAATAGAATTCTATCTGGGTCAGCAAAATATTTTTTTAGTGTTCGCGAGCTATTTGACGCGTTTTGAATTCACTATTAACACATTCGCTAACCACGCGTCACACACATATGACGCATTGATTCTCACGAGAAGTTGAAATCATTCGTTGCAGCAATGATCTTTCATTCTATATTCGCGCAAACAAATTAAGCCTGCTTGGTCTGGTTTCCGCTTGGTTGATGTCGCGTCTTTCATGGATTTTTTTCGGATGTTTCGTGAATATTTCAGTTCTTCAGGAGACTCCTTCAGTAGAGAAATGACCTAAGACTGTCGGCACCAACCCGGAAGCCAGACCAGGTAGTCCATCACACCACAAAAGCTTAAAATATCGAATTAAATCCGTGTCTTTGTGACAGACGATTTATCAGATGAATGGCGGAACCGCGACCATGTTAAGCAGCAACGCTGAACATCCGATCGAGGGATCGAACTTACCTTGGCCACTGACAACGCGTGACCGAGCTCTGGATTGCGCCCGAACGTCTCGCTCCTCCGTTCTCGTCTCCGTAAATTTCGTCGACCTGCTGTCGCCGGACCTGCGTTTCGCCTCGGATATGCGTCTGTCGTTGGGTGAGCTACGTCGTGCCTCCGTCTGCGCATTCGCGCTCGTCCCGAGATCGACATCCGCGTTTCTGCCTCTACTTCCGCCACTTCTCGCCTCCGTCGCGGTGTCCCTAGATTTCGGCGCGGGACGGCCCCGGGAGTTGGAGCTCTTCGCCTTAGATCTGCCTCTGATGTTGGAAGATCGTCCGTTCGTCTCCGCGATTGCCGCCGTGGACGAGCCTCGTTTACGAGAGGTGTTACCGGGACTCGTCGCCTCGAAATCATGATTTTTCACGGACTTGGATCTGCCACGTGATTTGGATCGGTCAGACTGTCTGCTCTTCTTTGCGCTCGATCTCGTGATATCGTTGTTGTCCACCTTCTCCTTAACCGGTCTGGCGACTTGTCTCGGAGACATGTTGACAGACAAGGTCGTGGTGGACGTTGAAGTATTAGAAACGGCGTTTGTATCATCCCGGACCTCCGACAGAGGGATGTTTACCCTGACGCTCTCGGAGCCCGACAGCGGAAGATCTTGTTCCCCGATTTTTCCGTCGCTATTATTATTCCGATCATTCGAATTGTTCGGGTTCGTCGTGTCCATCCTTCTCGAGGCCAGATGAACGTTCCCTTTCGAAGCGATGTTCTCCATGGTTTCTGCAAATTTTCTCGAACGTTCTGACTGTAATTTCGCATCCCTGTTTTTAGATTCATCACTCGGACTCTTGCTATCCTCGGCGTTCTTAACGGGGAGTCTCCTGGAGCGTGATGCTTGGCTGTTTAGTTCCTTCTCGTTGTAGTTCGTATAGATCTTCCTTCCCGTGCGTGATCTCGATCGACTGGGCGATTTCGTCAACACCTCGAGTTCCAGTTTCCCATTGTTTTCCAGAACAGGAGTAGGCGCCTCCGAAGACGTTCTTCGCGAAGCTGTCTGCCGTTTCGGCATTTGCAACTCGAACGCGTTTTCTTGATTGCCATCCCGCCTACCTTTCGTTACGTCTTCCTTGGGAAACTGCGAGGTATGCGATTTTGATCGATTTCGTGAATTAGCGAGATCGGAGTTGAAATGTCTTGCATTCGTTCGTGGCGTAATTTCCGCGGAACCACCTGTCGTTTTCGACGGCTTCGGTTTCGATCGTGGTCCAATCGAACTTTCTCTCGTGACATGTGACTCGTGTTTCTTTAAGTCGGGAATCGATTCCGAGCGGGTACTTTTATCCTGATGCGGCTTCGACGCTTCAGTCGACGATGCGGGGAAATTATCCGATTCTGTCGTCGTTTGTAAATAGAATCGCGTGCTACCGCGACTCTGTCCTTTCTGCCCGTCCGTCTGAAATCATATAGCGGTATCGCGTGTTTTTAATAATTTATCGCAGCTAGTTAGGTTGAGACAAGGCGGGCCACACCTTTGTCTAATCATAGAGGACCTTTAACTATGTGCGTTCAGACAATAGTCGATAATTCGAACACATTAAAAGACACTAATTTTTAGAATGCATCCTTATAATGTCAGAGAGTGTACTGAGTGTACTGAATGTACTATACTGAGTGTACTGAGTGTACTAAGAGAAAAAGTAATAAATATTGTTTCGGCGGGTAATAACATATTTAGTTAAATATAAATTCGTTCATTTAAATAGAATTAACAGTTGCTTTCATGAAAAGCTACGGTTTTCAAAGAATGCATATTTCTCCATTTGGAAACAATTCTTTTACAATGTAAAAAAAAATATATATATATATATATATATATATATATATATTAGTATAAGTAAATATGTCTTTAATATACAGAGAGAACTTCATAGTAAAAATTACTGTAAGACTTTGCAACCAAGGAGTAAATCGACATTCTGCACTAATTCATTATCCTTTCACTTCATATATGCTGCTTATATTTTAGTAACTAAAATATATAATTAAGACAAGACATGAGAAGAAAATTATAATATTTTTTCGTATATCCACTAGATAAATATTTTTTATTCTTTAGGTATTTCCTTTAGACAATTTCTCTCAGTGTATAAAGTTACGTGTCGCATAAAGTGATCGAGATCGCAAGACGTTTTACTTAAAAGTTGCGTTCACAGCGATCGATGAGCAGTGGCTGGAGAACTAGATAACGATAATTGCTCCATTATCGACCATCCAGGAAGTAGCAATCTGCGATCCTCGATACGGAAATTAACACTGTACTCCGCGAGGGTTCAACGAAAAAGCAGGTATGGCGATACGCGGCGACTCGATTGCGAAGATGCTATACCTGGCGAAATCGCGAAAAGACTCCAATTACGCGATTGAGAGAATCCTCTGAAATTGCGATTAACGCAAGTGGTAATCAGCGGTAATCTCGATAGCTCGGCGGACCGATCGAACGACCGACCGACCGGTCGGTTGTCGTTGATAATGACGCCCAGCGTTTCCTATTAATCGCGGCTCCAGTTGTTACGGCGAAGTAAACCGTACTTGTCGCGGATTATACCTTCACCGTCAGCGTTAACGAGCAGCATTAAAACATTCGTGACTGCATTGACCCGCCGACGCTTACAGGAAAATGACTCTAGCGTGCGCACACTCCTCCCGTTCGATATTTTTCTCGCGCTCTCTTCGCGCAGCTGACGACAACAATCTCGTGTGATCGACAGGTAAAGCGTGGACGTTGTCAATACCCCGAACGGGGACATTATCTAATTCGATTTCACGTGTGCCCCACGTGTGTACATCCTGTTTGCGCGAATTGGAATTCGAATCTGTTATATCCTAGTAGAACCGCAGGGCCCTGCGTGGCTCGTGGCGCACCAGTACGCGTTCCAGTTTCGTTTACGATCTGTCCGAGCCACGTTTAGTCGTCGTACAATCGATATTGAAAGTAAAAGTCGGCATATAACGTCACGGCGCGCTTGCTACCTAAGGCATGTCGCTAAAAGAGAATCGTTGCGAACCTAAGCTAGTCCGCTCGGAGTCGTGTGTGATCGAGACTAGAGAGATTTTAGAATGACGCACACTTCGAGAACAATACGCGAATTTCACGACTCGCAATATCTCGCACGAGAAGGTGAAAGTATTGTTAAAGCATTCGTTTAAACAAGAAACGGCAGAACAAGAAGTCTGAAGAAATAGTAAAAAGAAAACGAGGCGCGACAATATCCAAAATATCTAACGAATAACAGACAACGCGTGTAACAAATCACGCGATAAAAAAGTTGATTTTGTTAAAGTAAGAAGCGAAATTATATTGGAATGCCTGACTTCGCTTTGCGAAACCATATATTCGAGTAATGCTCGAAATTCCGCAATCGATCCACCACGCACTCGGCATTGCTATGTTTTATCGAGATATGGACGCTTGTAATGCCGTGCAAATTATTGGAAAAGTACTTCGGACAGGTGAGAGGTTCGCTCCGCTCTCCCCGAAGGTGGACTGCTTCTGTACCGTTGAATCGAGAGAGTCTACTACGTCCGACGTCCGGGCGCATTGTCCTTGTCGCGAAACTTGATGGGGAATCCATATCAGCGATATTATATTCAATTAGTTATTTATTAATTTGTGCCAGTTCGCGCAAAATGGTCTTCCAAAATACCATATTTCTGTAGGTAATAAAAGCAACATTGAAGATCCTCGTATCCAATGGACTGATAATAACTATAAAAACTCGACGTTTTCTCACTTTATTTTCGACACATCCGACGGCGGCTTTTTTTCTTGTGTAAAACTAACCGAGAGAATGAGAATATTCGAGTAATTTTGAATAATTTCTTCACTCGTTGTACGAATAGACATTAAGAGGCTTCTTTGTGAGTCATTATTTTGTCAGATATCTTTGTTTGTGCTGCGGATATCGTGCAACGCGTATGTAAGCGTGACCTCAAAAAAACTGGTTCGAATGAGCCAGTTTTGAAGGGTGTGGCCCCGCCGTCGCGAAATTAAAGTACAAGTAGTTTATGCTAGCGATTATTTAAGAATCATCACTTTCACCCATACTTTCGTGCTCTTTATATTATCCTGCAGCGACGGCAATAACGGAACGAAGGAGCTTATTGTGATGCGATTACGCACTCAATACATCTCCGATCTGAGCTGGCTTTGAATTAATAAACGTAGAAAGCAAATGTCTATGTCAATGATACTTTCGAAGGAGCTTCTTGCTCCTCCATAAACTCCTGACATAAATGCGAATATAAAATCAAATGTTCCTTTTGTATGAGAAGTTTAAACAGCGCGGTATAAGCTAATATCTTTCGCAACATACGACTAAGATCAAGTGACAACTGAAGAACACTCGCGCATACGCAAATATTACAAGTATTACATAAATAACGAGTCGAGCGAATTTCGCTTTTAACTTTTGACCTTTCGCGAGTCAATTATCATACACCTTAAATTGATTCGATAAAATTAACGTAATCTCGAACCTCAGCACGTCCGAAATCTCGACTTTATGCATTTTAGAAATGGTTTAGTGAAATGCGGAAACAACTATTGAAAAGGTCGCAAAAGAGAAAGCTCATCTTTCACGGTTTCAACATTCTAGAAAAAAGTGTTAACAACGCCCGAATATTTCGCGAAGTATTTGCGAAATTTATTGGCTATTTCATTCGGAATTTGGGTGGCGTTCACCTTCGCTGAATTAATTCCACCGATGCATTCCATCTTTATACATAATTTAGCCTCTTTATACATAAGCTGACATTTAAGCTTCCATCTTAATACATAATTTTGCACCCAAGATAACTCAATTGACACCAAATGTGAAAAATTATAGAATCGGTTATACAACAAAAATTGGTTAATTGTACATATTTCAATGAGTTGAATTCTTTGTTTCTCGAGTTGAATTTTTTATCCCTCGTTTCTCAGAAAACAGATTCAGCTGAGAACAATAAATCCTCGTTCCCACTATTAATGAGGAATATTAGATCACATATCATCCTTTTAACGCAATAGATACAGAGGCGACTGAGAAAACCTTTGTTACACTCTATTGTAACTATCATGTGCTACAATCAGCCTTAGGTTTCCATGTACTTCGAACAAGTGAGTCACTAATAATTAATTTAAAATGTGTAGACGTAGCTTATACTAAATACCGTTACGTTATCGTCGGATTAACAATACGAGAATACTCAAAAAAATGCAAACGTCTTAGGAAATAGTGGATAGATTCGCCCAGATAGCATAAGATATCCTGAGGACATTCTAGGTGTGTTCAGGGCTGCCTTCCAAAACTCTACTCGACGGGTAGAGTAGCATCTAATTGACCAATCAAAACAAAGAGAACTAAGATTTTTTTATCATGATTGGTTAATTGAATGTTACTCACCGCATAAGAACGCAGTCCAGGACATCTTGGGGAACTTCATAGACATTTAGAATGATCCTAGAATAATTCTGGAGTATTTTGTGCTATTTGAGCAGATATAATACGCAATAATTGTATTGTTGTTGACAATATGAAGTATTATTTAACTTCATCAAGTCAATTCCAAATACGAGGTCTTAATTCTCAAGAAATTCATTATCCAGATAGCACAGAGAATTCAAAAAGAATTCAGTCGTACGTCACCAATTATGAGTTCATTTTCAGATGCAAAAAGAATTCTTCAAAGTTCAGTTTAGTGAAAAAAAGTTCTTTCTTTTTGTATTTAAAAATAAACGCAGAATTGGTGACATACGACTGAATTCTTTTTTAACTCTCTGTGCTATCTGGGCTATTCACGTTCTTTTATCCTGAAATTCCGATTTATAAGCACCACGAATATCATAGCAGCTGTTTATTATGTAATTGTTAGTTTCATAAAAATCCCCTACGATGCTCTGGAGAGGAAAAGTGGCCTAAGTGGCCATTTAAAAAATAATTTATAACGGTCAAAAGGGTAGAGAAGATGTAACGGATTTCAGGAAGTCCGCTGAAGCGGACGATGCAGAAGAAGCGCTTTCTCCAATGGAAAACCTGATTTAGATCGCACTTGCGCACGCTTGTGCAATGCGCTACATCCGTCTGCGACTTGCACACTAATCGACGCGCATGTACAAATATACACGCGTGAAACATCATCGAGCCGCGAGCGTGCGTTTTGCGCGATACGCAATTCATGTTGGGTACATGCGTATGCGCACGAGCCAATCGAGATATGCACGTAGATTGATCGAGGACAGCGAGACATGCATTGCAATTTACAAGGCGTTACTTTGGCAAAAGGAATCAAGCAGGATTGACGTAGTGCGTGGAGTTTCGCACACAACCGGGCGTGTTGCGTTTGTCAATAGATATCCCTTCGATCGCGCTCGCATAATATGAGTAATAATTTTTATCATTCAAGGTAAAAGCAAACCTCAACGCATTACACTCAACAAATGTTTTGCTGTTCGAACTAGAATTGTAAATGTCACAACCAAAATTTATCACTGTTTCTTTTATCTGTTAGAAAATTTAGATGTGAAAATTCGTTTGTCTCCCGTCGTTAATTTTTTGATCAAATTTGATAAAAAGCATGATTGACTTTAATCTGGATGAGCGTTACACACACAGAGGGACTTTCTTACTAAATTTCGCGATAGTTCGAGTAGAAATTCTGTCTCTGTCTATATTAATGAAATGCAAAACATATGCGATATATAGAATTTTTCGATAGTCATTTACCTGCTTTAATTAATTTCTCATAATTTTCATTATAACTGCAAGATCGTTTTTTTGAGTGTAAATTGTCGGATAACTGCGAACATACATTCGGAGAAAAAGACGCTTTGATGGCAAATATATAGGTGATACTTATACGAGTTTTGTGCGTGGGATTGATGTATATAGTTTAATGGACTATTTTATATAGTTATTGCAACTAAAGCTTCAGTTACAATAACTACAAAATGGTTCATTAAACTATATACTATATACGCATTATATAACTCTAACCATACTGAACTTGTACAGTTGTCATTACCATATTTTCCTTTGAATGTATGAGAATTACGTTTGGCTGAATGTGAACACAATTGAGACAATTTCTTTACGCCTGGCGGTAAGTTTTATATGTTAAATCGTAACTCTTTGAGAATCAAAACCAGAGGATATTGCGCATTGCGTGGTAAGAGGCGTCTGCCTTGAACCATGCACCGATTTCCGTCGGGATGATTTACAAATCATCAGATCAGAGACCGATCTTTATACCACTGTTACAAATCGTCCGCGATTATGAAGAAATCAAAGACACGCGGCGAGTGCCGCGATGGCCTCTTTTTAAAGAGTCGTTCATTTATACAGCAATAAAAAAAAAATTGTCCTGAAATGAGAGATGCAGTTTTGTCCTTACGTAAAGCGTCATTAAATCGATAAGAAAATCATCTCCCTGTTACTTCCATTAAGTCCACGATCGCCGGTGTGCAGAAC
The DNA here is from genome assembly GCF_010583005.1 of Odontomachus brunneus. Classification (NCBI taxonomy): domain Eukaryota; kingdom Metazoa; phylum Arthropoda; class Insecta; order Hymenoptera; family Formicidae; genus Odontomachus; species Odontomachus brunneus. The sequence goes on along the minus strand of NW_022639626.1, from coordinate 364,524 downwards.
GGTGAACCATACGCTTACACATTTATCGCGGAGTAGGAGAGAAATCCGATAAAAGTTACCAAACGGATATTTCCGATTAAATAGTGATAAATTGTTATATCTGGTCAGGAAACATCCGATGAGAAACGTCGGTTCTTACTTTTTGATTGGCATATCTGATGATATGCCATTATGATCGGAAACGTCCGATTAAATTTAATTGAACATCTTAATCAGATACAAAAATTGATTAGAATTTGTTCGAAAATATCGGCTTGATAATTCTTTATCGGACAATTTCTCTCAGCATAGGAATACGCGTTACTTTGGTCGCGAATGCAAATGCGAAAGAGACATTATCCGACTAGGGTTTCGACCCCCAGACTGAATCATTATAGCTGAATAAATGTTCAACTAGTTTGTTGTTTCAATCAAAGTGTTATCCGTCGTTGCGTCACTCGTTATTCCCGTTATTCCGTTTTTCTCCGTCGACTTGAATCGCTTCAGTTAGCCTGAAAGCCTGCAGCGGAATTCAATACGTTGCGAATACCACGAGAGGAACTGCGATACATTTGCTCGGCCACAAAATCAATCGAGCTATAAAATAAACAAATTGATTTTTCGAAAACACAAACAGAGTAAACACGGGAAAATTATTTTTGGTCACGCGGTATATATCGTTCGCTAAAAGCGAACGGTGCAGTACTAGGCGTGGTTCATGCAAACTTGCGATCTGTTTTTTTTTTCTTCTTACCCTCTCACTCCATTTATATATGCGTTCTATGCTGTGTATGTTACACGTCGTATCGCACAGCGTCTCAACACTTGAATGGGCGCGAACTCTTTACTATGTATGCGTTTGATAAATGTGACGCAATTGCAATTGTCTCGATATGATATATCATCGAAATAAAGTCTGTAACACTGACTTCCCCGTCAGTGAAATCGAGAGCAACGAAACGACTCGGTCGACGAGCATAATGAAGCGCGATTTAGTTGACAATCGAGTAAAAGAATAAAATATATCACTCGATCATGAGGTATTCGGAATGCGAAAATTCCGATGTTGTTTGAATAATCATCGTGAAGAAGCACTTCCTTTCTCCGTCTCTAATTACTGCGTGCACCGCGCACAACTTCACTTGCGCGATTTAGTCGAATAATACGAATCGACTCGTTCCGCTGGGTCGATGGCCTTCGTGCAAAAAAGAGAGAGAAAGAGAGAAAAAACAGGAGGAAAGAAAATCAGCGCGTTGCAATGTCGTAAACGCTAACATTAATTACGCATCCTTGACACAAAACCTGTGTAAAACGGATCTCGCCTGTCTTCGAGTACCTGTCTCGTACGTTATTTCATAAAAAAAAAGAACTATAAGTAATAACTTATAAGGCTGTCTTTTTCTGCTATAATTTCAGATTTGCGTTATAGAACACGTTCCACGCGATGCACAGGAAAAGGAGCTCGGCAAACTCGTGCATGTCCTTCGAGAAAATGCACAAAGTAATCCATGTACGCGCCCCAATCGTTTCATTTTTGCATTACCTGTGTTTCTGCATTTCTTTTGTCAATTGTCACGCGAAAAGATTTCCCTTTCGACTGTACAACAGTAACGTGCCATTGCACAGTTTTGACGGAATCGTTTGTCCGTCCGCGCGGAGAGAAAATCGAAAGAATAATCGGATAAACGTCGATAATCTCTCTCTCTGTAAATTTACCGCTGTGTACTTCAATGATCGTTACCTGATTAGCCCGTCCACGAGAGGCTTCGGTAATAGCGAGCGCCAGCAGCAACGCCACCACCAGGCCCAACGAAAACGTCCGTGTCATTCTGAAAAAACAAAGAGATCAATTGGATCTTTTTCCAAGCGCGTGGCGGGACAGGAGGGAATTTCGATTCCGACGCAACTAAGCCTCACAGTCATGCGGAACAGGCGCTTTCCAATGTGCACACCGAGTATACTCGGGTCAGTTAATATATGCGCAGGTAGACCAAACGCAGGCCAATTGCCTGCACTGCTCAAATTTACTTTTACTCTTGCCGGTTGTTAGTCTCTATCGGCTGCGTTGTTCATTCTCTTCGAAAGAGTAGCGTATTGCAAACATTCTGACTCGCCTGGTTTCCATGAAAAACCGCGTACAATACTCGCGCAGCTCGTGAAAATCCGTTACGTCTATAATCCGTTGCGTCACGAGAAAGAACTTATTCGTCACAAAGCGCCGGTGTAATCGACCTCTACGTCGAGCTGCAACGCGCGGAATATTTCGACACTCGCTTTCCTTAATTTACGATACGGATATCGCGATGCGTTCACGCCGATCGTAGACGCGCAGATGAATGGAAGCAGACGAGAAGATCGATATCGAGCAACCGATCAACCAGTTACTCCGATTCGTGACGTTTGCCGATTCATTCGATTCATTCAGTTCCGCGGGAATGCACGACAAATTGCCGAAGCGTATTACGAATCTGTATCTCTTTACGATCTTTGCTCAAAGTACAGTACTGCGACGAGAAATAAAAAATAAAAGCAGTAACGTAGATCTCCCGCAAATGTCTGTCCCATATTAAAAAGTTTTTCACAGCGATAGAATATTTGCGAATAGTAGAATCTTGGAAAAAAGAAGGATCGAGAATGTCAATGAAGCAATAATTTTAAGCACGCATGTTAGAGTCACGTAATTATACGTATAATTAACCAAGTGCGTTTCGTAACGACGACATCGGCTTTCAATTTTCACAGCATCTATTCGTAGTTGTCTATTCGAGTTACGTACTGATAGAAAGTAAATTCTCCTCGTGCGATCAGCACGATCAACGCTGTGTATTAAGTTATCTGAAGAACGTTACTCTGTCACATGCAAAATCTACAAGGAATGTAGCCTACTCGATACCTAACCGTTTACACGTTAAAAGTATTCGTAAGAAAAGTCATTTTATGTACAGAAACAGAGAAAGAAGTTCTTTTTTTATTTTACATAAAGAAGCAGAAGTCCATCGTTGCAGGTGTTTCCATCGAAACGGCATTATTTGCAGATGTGCAAAGATAATTAAAATATTGCGGGAAGAATCAATTTCGCAAGAGATTGTTTGAGTAACGACGTCGGCGGCTTTAAACAAAGAGAATTGCGCGGAAAAAAGCTGGCAGAAGGACGAAGTGAGAAATTTTTGACGTTTGGAACGATCACGTTCGATTATGATTACACGGGTGCCCGAGTTTTACGTAAGAAACGGAGATCGTATATCTGGCGACTCGCGCACGTGAAAGTGGTCTGCCGAGTTGAGTGTCGACGAGGAACGGTCAGTTAATTCCGAGTCTGGTCCGTTAATGCTACACGCGCTTCTGGGCCACGTCTCGCGATTGACGCACGAACAGAAATCAACCTGCAACGGCTGCAATTGTTGGAAACTGCAAGGTGCAAGTGTACATGCGAATCTTTCAATGCTGTCTCGTTCTCGCATAATCACCTCTAATGATCGTGACTGAACGGTTTCTCGATGCTGCGTCGACGCAAGACCGGCGGTCTTTTGAAAATCGAAGTCCGACCGGGAGTTTTGACAATTGGCCGTTTCGGCAAAGCTCACCTTGCTACTACTCAGTCTCGTCTAATCCTATGTCTCATTTCAAGTCACCACAGCACAACTTGTCCCGGCGATCCGTAATACTTTCCCCGATAACGGATTAAACGGAGAAACTTGAGCGAGCCGGCGTAACGGACGAATAGCGATGTTTCAGAGCGTGCTGCTGGACACTTTGCTTTTCGGTCGAGATTTCGTCGGACCCGCGGCGGAATAGAGGAGACTTTCGAACGCGAAAGTCGCGACGGCAAGCGCACTGGTCAGCAAAATCGGCAATATCGGCACAGGACGCACGTGATGATGTCGAACGGGCGAAAACGACAGGTTGATCAGGTACGACGATGCACGTGACGCATCTTCGTAACGCGCCGATTTTTCGCGCGTTCGCAGCACTAACGGCGCAGGACAACGTTCGGTAGAATGCTCCGAGACCAAATGCAAGTCGTTCGAATGGCCGGCCGTGTCAAAAATCCCGGTCGCCAACAGGGGAGAAAAAAGAACCGTTCAACCGACCACATTTTCCCTTTCGCCCGAATGTAGAACCACCACCACGATTGCCGCCACCACCACCGTCACCACCACCATCATCACCACCACCACCGCTGTCACTACCTATCGTCATTGCCATCACTGTCGCCATTGCCGTCGCTACCGTTACTAATGAAAAAAATATTAAACAACCAGAACAAGACAGTTGACGCTACTCTACGAAAGTGTCTCGCGTATGCACGAGACGCTTTTCTTGAAAATCTTGGAGAATCTGCAAAATCGAGGATGTATCTCGAGCATGTTGAAAGTCGTGAAAAATTGCTAGTAACAGATGTATATGTAGACAGATAGATAGATATATTTAAATCCAATGTGTGGGGTAAAAAACGAATGGCATGCAGAAAAACGTAAACAGTAAGAAAATTGACTAATCACAATCAATTATTCTTGGGCGGTAAGAAAAATCATTGGCGGTAACTGATCAATTTGCGTACTGCTTAAGTTTTATTGCTTATGCTTTTCTATGTGCCGCCGGCCTAATATTCCTTCAGATATATAAAAAGTATGTTTACAAAATAGAGTACAATATTGTCTAAAGTGAAGATAGATAAAAAGAAAAACATTGGAAATAAATTTCGTTAATATCAAGAAATGCACAAAGAGAGACAATCTCCAAACTTTGAAGAAGGCTTTGACTTTTTACAATATTTAAGTCAACTCGAAATTTACTTTGTATATTCGAAGTGATTGAAAAGATGCAGTTACAATGCAATTTGCAGTTACGGCGTAAATCAGTACTTTAGTCCGCGCAAGTAACACACGTAATCTCTATAAAAGTATTAAACAATATTGACTCATCAACGATTCATGTATCAGATTTTTTAATCGCTCAAACTCGTTGGCGGATCAGAACTAGCTCACCATAGAATGTTCGCACAAAAAGAGCCTCGAGCTATTTCTTACGAAATGGCATATCAATCTTTGTAACTTCATTTTAATCTTTAATGCATGGATTTATGCGTGGAGTGATGTAAATTCAGGCATAAAGCCAGAAAAATGAAAAGGAGATCCGCGATCGCAAATTAAAGAGAAAGGATCCGAGTTGCGAAATAAGATCGAATGATACACAGGAAGGTCGAAAAGTAAACTCCCTTGAAGTGAAGTTTTTTTCTGAAACATTCACCTAATTTATACAGAAACCTTATACCGGTTTTTTTAGTATTATTATTTGAACTATCATACGTAGTCGTCAGGCGATATTTGTGTCTAATTTGCAGCTACAATGTACAAAAAATGCGGATATAAATTTGCATTTATAATTACATACCAGTTTTGAACATGACAATCCTGTCCATGGTACTATTGATCCATTATTGGTCTTTGATACGATCGCGATGTCTATATGCAAAAAAATATATACATTCATATATAAACAAAATTTTATTCTCTAATGTCCAATAGGCAAGTAGTATTTACGAAACTAATTTCCCATACAGAGCACAAATCTTCAAAAGACGTTTTAAGGACATTCATATATCCTAAGAACATCCTAGAATGTCCTCTGAAGATTTTGTGCTATCTGGGTTGTTTCTAATTAAGAAACTCATAGGATCACTTATTGTGTATTCTAATGTCTTGTAATTTTGATAGAAATTGAATTATAAAAATTAAATTACGTTAATTATTGAAAGTTAAATTACACGTATATGTATAAGAAATAAATAATTTAAGGAAAAATTTTGTAACATGTCAAAATATTCCATTTATATTATTACATTTTTTCTAGCTGTATTTTCTCATATCTTTTGTAACTAAGATAAAAGAAAGATAAACTAAAAAAAAAGAACAAATGCGTAGTTTGTCTCGCGGTAAAAAGAGCAAGAGAGATAAGATAGTACATTCAGAGGAGGTGCAACTAACCATCATATCTATTTACCGATCATGAACTCTACGATTGCTACACTACGAAATAAATACGTGTAATTGGCTTGTGAACAATCGCATACCGATATACGATTATACGAAGAACGAAGAACGTCTGCGATAGGAAATCGTGCACATCACGGTATATCGCTTTCTCCTTGACATCCATATCGTGAAATAGATCGCTATGGGGCCGATAACGCGTGATCGTCGGTCGATTTTATTGAAAGTTGTTTAAAACACAGAGAAAATGACACGCGCGATCCAATCACTTTCGCGATGTATCCGTCCACGCTAATATTGGATATTAACACAACGAGAAACGAAGTACGTGCTCCACTTTTGTTTGAAAATGCAACATTAAGGGAAGTGGAAAGTCGAACGATTTCTCATTACCCCATTTGATGGAGCTAATGTCACGCCATGAACATAAGCACTAAAAGCTAAGCATTAAATAAATCGACTAATCGAATAAATCGAATAAATCGTGAAAATTATCGATGTACAAGTTGCCGTGTTAAAATCCATGGCTATGATTAGTCAGTCCGATCACCATTCAAATTTTACTTTTTTTAATTTTTACAATATGCCACAGTATATTTCTGCGGGATTAAAAATGTGACATATATATAGAACATCAGGATAACATCAGGATAAATTCGATAATTAAACTCATTGAATTTGTACTGGTATATTACAACTGCTGTTTTTTGCGGTATTTACACCTTTTTCTACGGTCTCTTCGTTTTTCTCTCTTCTGTCGGTGCTCGGCAGCACAACTGTTTCATTTTAAATGTGCGAGGTGCAAGAAAGCGCAGTTAGACCTAAAAAGAATAGATCTATCGATGGTGAATAATGTTGCACGTTGGTACACTCGACGTCAGTGCCTGACTTCACGTTCGATGTCAGACATTGACGTGACTCAGGATTATTATCACGTGTTTTTGATAATTTTAGTAATGTGATAGTAATCTTACGTGTAAAGATTAAGGGATAAACGATTAGAAATGTCAGTAGTCATAATTTGCATGATTATTTAAATGTAGCTCAGTCAACTCGATCTATCAAATTTCCGAGATAAGACATATGTATTTGGCTCCGAGTGTACGAAGGAGTTACCATGCAGTCATCGCGATGAATAAACGTTCACCGTGACAGATCGCCGCGTTACGTCGTGTAATGGCCAGTAGTAATTGTGACAAGTGTCATTTGAATTGCGTATCCGCACAAGACAGTGACAGTTCTTTGTTATTATAATAATGTATTGTGTGTTTATTAAAGTAAATTCGATATTATATATAGGATATACCAGCAGAATATAGAGAACGTTTTTTTAGGCTAGAATTGTGTACTGGGCAAAACATTCGACGTAGATTATCCTTTATCTTGGAAATAAGATAGATATTATATATTATGTACTTTTTCGAATAATTAGTGTAATAACAGTAATAATAAAATGATAGAAATTATTAATAGTTACAGTAAAGAACTCAAATAAGAATTTGTGATTTAGAAAAACAGTTTGTAAAATGTCAAATTTTAATATTAATATAACAATGATGTGATCTTAATAATTAATATTGCTTCTTGTGTGTGTGAGAAAATTAAATGAAATTATTTTTATATTTAAAATTTCATGTGGATGCATTGGCTCTAAATTAAAGTTTTATATTCTTGTCATTACTGCATACTTTATTAATAATACTTAGATAAAATATATTTATAAATTGTCTAAACATATCATAAAAATAACTTTACAGAAAATTCACTAAGATGTCTGAATTGACTGAATTGACTGAATTGACTGATGTTCCATCCTGTGTACCTAAAATAGCATGTACAATCTCTCAAGAATCAGAATTTGATGATGCTTTGGAAGTACCTGACTCATTAGAGATAACAATTGATGAAAATGGTGAGACAATACAAGTTTGTAAGGAAGAAACAGAATGCATAGATAATAAAGGTATAAATCTTCTTTACACTTAATTATCTGTTCCATATAACACGCATCACATACTTTTATAATGAACTTTATTTCTTCAAATCTAATATTCATCAGTTTTTGTCTGCTTATTATATTATTATGTTTATTAGAAAGCTAGTTATTTATTAGTATCCTTCAAATTTATATAAAAGTTACATTCTTAAGTTATATTATTAATTGAGGTCATACTCTTTTCTTTCATTTTTATAAGTTTAATTCATTTACAAACTTTTGTTAATTTTATTTTTTTTGTTACGTTATTAGAAACTCTTGATGTAATACCATTCACTGTTATACACAACCCACCGACAAAATCTAAGTATCAAAACTATAATGTATTTATTCCTGATGAAGAAGTACATGTGAGAATCGTAGATAATGAACGTAGTGTGACCACACATCCAGTAAATCCAAATTTATATACAATAGAATTTAGACATGGACCTTTTGTTTGGAGTATTAGAAAGCGATACAAACATATTCAATATTTGCATAATCAGTTGAAAATATATCGTGCTAGTTTGAATATACCTTTTCCTACAAAGAGCCACAGGGAAAAAAGGAACAGTTTAAAACATCTTGGAACTGACAGCAGAAAAAGTAGACGAAATGCTTTACCAAGGTATAAGTTACAATTTGATATAACTGACACACATACACACACACACACATACATATATGTATATATATATATATATGAGAAAGAAAAGGAAAGATTAAATATAAATTATAATTAAATTGTTTCCAGGTTTCCAAATAAGCCTGATATTCTAGTGCCTTATGAACAGTTAAATTGCAGAAGAAAGGAACTAGAGGATTATTTAAACAATTTACTTAATATAGAAATTTACAGACGTCATTCTGAAACTGTAAGTGTATTTACACAATGTTGGTGACAATTAATCTGTCTAAGAAAAATGTATTATCTTTATTTATTTACAGATTAATTTTTTGGATATTTCACATTTATCTTTTGTGGCTGACTTAGGAATGAAAGGAAAAGAAGGTACAATTTTGAAACGCACTGGTTCGGGTGCTAAAACAAGATGTAATTTCTGTGGTTTGTTTGAGTGCGGATTTTGTTTTAAGTGCAACTATCTCTGCACTTCTCTATGTGGCAAATGGCATACTCGACATCTTATCGTTAAAGATACTTTTGTTGCATATCTTACCCCCAAAGATAGCAGAATAAAGTCCGTTATTTTAATGGATAATGGCTTTGGAATTAGTTTTGGAATGTACACTACAGGTTCACGAAATGGTATACAAATTGCAAATTTAAGTAGACATATAGTCATTAAATGTTGGACAAGACGAAAAGCTAAAGAATGGATGGAATTTATACAAGAAGTCAGTAACAAAGAAGGTAAGATTTCAGAAAATCATGAATAGCTCACTATTCTGTATCTAATTAGTTTGATCAATGCAGGTAAAGATTTTATACAAACAAATCCACATAATTCATTCGCTCCATATCGCTCACCGATATTGGGAACTTGGTTCGTTGACGGAGCCGATTACATGTCTGCTGTAGCTGATGCAATGGAAAATGCCAAGGAAGAAATTTTTATTGCAGACTGGTGGCTTTCGCCAGAAATTCATATGAAAAGACCGATAGTTAATGGAAATTATTGGCGGTTGGATAAAATTTTACAGAGAAAAGCAGTGAGTATAATTGATAATATTTTTATGAAATTAAATGTTGCAAATTTTTAATAGACAGTTTTATATGTTTCATGTTGCATAACATTTTTTTCTACAGCTTGAGGGTGTCAAGATATTCATATTGATATATAAAGAAATTGAAGTAGCTTTGGGTATAAACAGTTACTATAGTAAACAGCGGCTAGTGGAGCAATGTCCCGAGAATATAAAAGTCTTGAGACATCCAGATCATGCAAGAGCGGGTGTTTTTCTATGGGCTCATCATGAAAAAATTGTTGTTGTGGATCAGTCCCTGGCATTCCTCGGTGGCATTGATCTATGTTACGGTAGATGGGACAATAATGAACACAAATTAATAGATCTAGGTAAATATTAATATAAATTTTGTCCTAAATATTAGCATGTTTTTTGGAGTTATTTCTTATATCAAATAATTATTCATAACTAATATTGACTATAGACACCATTCACCACTCGAGTATTTACATTCCCTCAAAAGACAAGCAGACTAATACCAGCAGTAAAAAAGTACTAACACGTAACACAGAGAAACACGTGTTGTTATCATTAGCAATCGCAACAAATACTATCGCTATGGCAACTACGAGGTCTATTCCTGTATTGTAAGTGCTAATTATAATCAATATTAAATATAATTTACAAATAAGAACAAAAATAAATTTAATTTTATATATTTTTATAAAGATCGATGATGAATAGTGGTGCGCAAAAGGCTTTAACATTATCAACAATATCAGCAGACGAGTCACTTTTTATGATGCAACAAAAAGAGGATAAGGTAAAATGTAACACTCCTGAACTACAGAGAAAAAACTTGTTAGATGTTGCAAAAACAACTGTCGATAAAGTGAAAAGCAGCGTGAAAACAAAGAGACAAGAATTGATTAATATAGTTTACAGTTCTCACGAAGCGTATGGCGATGAAGATACCGTAGATAGGTACATGAATCGTTTCTACTTAATATAATCGCAGCCTCAGTTATATCCATTTCGAATAAATGACAAAATCTTCATGGTTTAGTTACTGTATGACTACATCTCTGGAAACTGAACTGGAAAATGTGTTCTATGTACAAGGGAACATTGATGGTGATTTAAAACACACCACGAAATTGTGGCTTGGCAAAGATTACACCAATTTTATTGTTAAAGACTTTAATGATCTCGAGAAACCATATCAAGATCTCATAGATAGAACTACTACTCCTAGGATGCCATGGCATGATATAGGAATTTTGGTACAAAATGCTGCTGCTAGAGACGTGGCCAGGCACTTTATACAACGCTGGAACGCCGTCAAGGTACACATAATTGCACCTAAATTTAGATGCATTAATGAAATAATATATATTGTTAATGAAAGTATACTTATGTAGTTAGAAAAGGCAAATCTGAATAAGTGTTATCCATTCTTGTTGCCAAAATCGTATAAAGATTGTAAGAGCTATGCTCCATTTATTAAAGAAGCTAATCAGTATAACGTCAAGTGTCAAGTATTGCGATCTGTGAGTTCCTGGTCAGCTGGTTTCCTCGATCCAGAAAGTGTGGAACGAAGTATTCAGGAAGCCTACATCGACGCTATCAGCAAAGCGGAGAGGTAAATTTTATACATGTTATATTCTATACTTGTTTCTACACACACATATATACACATTTTATTGATTTAATTATTTTGTAGATATATATACATAGAAAATCAATTTTTTATAACGCTCGCTTCCATGGAGAAAAGTGGCGTGAAGAATCGTATCGGTGAGACACTGTTGAAAAGAATTTTGAGAGCGCATAGAGAAGGCGCGATATTTAGAGTATTTGTCGTAATGCCTTTATTACCAGGATTTGAAGGCGAAGTTGGAGGACCAACTGGAACAGCGTTAAGAGCGATAACGCATTGGAATTACGCTTCTATATCAAGGTATGGCTAAATATGTATAAAATAAAAAAATAATGCATATATCTTTTTGTATTTAATTTAACAACAGGGGAAAGGATGCTATCTTAAATCGATTAATAGAAGCAGGTATAGATGATCCTAGTGAGTACATTACATTCCACGGTCTGAGAACTCACTCTATGTTAAATGGTACAATGGTAACAGAACTGATCTACGTTCACAGTAAGCTAATAATAATAGATGATAATACAGTGATATGTGGCTCAGCTAATATAAATGATAGAAGTATGGTTGCTACGAGAGACAGCGAAATAGCCGTAATAATACACGTAAGTATGTTTATAATATTATTTTGAGTTGTGTTTACGTATTTTGCAAGTAATCATTTTTTTCTTTTGTCAAAAAAAATTGTTTCTACGACTGTGATATTTATTTATTTGTAAATGATATAAGAATTGTTTTATATATTTAATGCAATGCTGTATGTATGTAATTATATATTTTTAAATTACACCAATAGATAAATTTGTAATAATTATAAACAGGATCAAGAATTTGATGATGGGCGCATGAATGATATACCTTTTCCTTGTGGCAAATTTGCTTCTTCGTTGAGAAAACAATTATTCCGCGAACATTTGGGATTGCTGAATACTAAGGAAGAAATTAATATCAATGATATTCTTATTAAATCTTTTTATAAGGATGTATGGTGTGCTAGAAGTAAGAAAAATACGCAAATATATGAGGATGTATTCCAATGTGTTCCTACTGACAAAGTAGTTAATTTTGCTACGTTGAAACAATATCAAGACAAAATACCTCTCTCTTCATCCGATCCATTATTGGCGCAAGAGATGATAGAAGACATCAAGGTAATTATTTTACTTTAATTTAATCATAGTAATGTATATTTTATATTAAAATAGATTGAGAAAGAAAAAGAGAATTGCCTCATAAAATATATTATTATAATATAACTATTATACACATATAGAAAATTAATTAAAAATTTAGTTGCGGTTTCTTTTTCATTATTTAATTTGCATTTTCAATTTTGAAATTAAATTTATCATAAACGTAATTAATATTATTTTTAGGGTCATTTGGTCGATTTGCCATTAAATTTTTTATGTAATGAAGATTTAAAGCCTGCTGCTAGCACAGTAGAAGGAATAATGCCAACTGCGTTATGGACATAAGCGTGTGCTCCATGGATAATTTAAATAAATTTATTGAAAATATTTTATGATTATATTATAGATATTATATAGTTATTTAATGTTTCCAGGTTTATACTTTTATAATGTTGAGACGTAATTTCTTAGAAAAAATGATACTTAATCTTTAAGCACTGACAGAAGTCTGATAGACTCCCAATGAAATAAAAAAACCTATTGCTGTTTCACTCCCGCTTAAGGATATATACATCGCGTCCGTCTATCTTCTGTTTGGCCCGTAAGATACGAAGTGGTGACAAGGAAAGACGTTTCGCACACTTTCTCAGGTAATTATCAAACTTCGAAATATTTTTATAAATCTGTGTCAGTGCTTAAGGGTTAATTCTAAATATTTATTACGTTTGTTACGCGTTTGGACATAATACCTTTAGTCTTTTAACGATGATGAATGTTATTTTATAGATAGATAATTAACGAGCATTGATATTTGTAATATATTTTAACGAATTACGGTACAAATTAATCTTGATATTATCAGATAAAACAGTATTAGTGAGGCAACTACTACCTTCCATGTTGCAAAAATATTAAAATTACTGTTTATAAGAATATAAGAAAAAATAAAATTAGTGAAAGTTAAATATTTTTTATAGTAATGTTTTATTTTTTATAGCCCAAAAATATACAAATATTTCATGACTATTTTGAATGATGTTTATATATATATTTCTTACGAATTATGGGTAATTTTTATATTATATGATGTATATATTTTGATATTGATATATAAATTGATAGATAATCATAATTATTAATTATTTAGCGAGTCAAATAATAACATTTTATTTAATAAATATTACTGTACCCGAGAAAAAATTATATGTAATAATATATATAATTATATATGTCCATATATATAGTCATATAAGGACAAAATTTATATATAATCTTTTCCCAAGTATTTAATAAGTATTGTACAAAAAAAACAAGCTTCATTATTTAAAATAAAACAATAAAACAACAATAAATAAAACAATGGACATGTCCATGCCTTTTTTATAGAGGGATCTAACTCAACGTTCAGTTTTTCTGCAATAAGAAATTTACAAGAATTTCTTTCTTGTTTTTCATATAATAGTTAGTATTGTTTATGTCTTGACATTTATACTTTCACTATATAAAAGTATTTACAATTGTATGAAATCAAATAGAAAAACTGTACAAACTATGAGACTATATTATGTTAGTATTCAGCAACCTCTTAACCCTGGAGTGGGCGCGTATCGGTCAACCGAAATATATTTAAGCACATATATATGTAATAATTAAGTAATAATTAATAAATTACCAATCCAATTATTAAAAAAACATAATAATTGAAGGAAATAATTTTATTATGTCACTATTTCTTCTTTTTACCATTTCTATATCTAATATATTTAGAAAACATATTAAACTTATTATACATATATGAATATATTAAAAATAAAATCATAATATTTTTATTTTAACTACATTATAGTAAAAAATAACATTTTTTTAGTTTAATAAAATACAATAAGAATTTCTTGCTTCTTTTGTTTTGCTTTGATTAACTCAAACATTGATTTAATAAACTTAAAAATTTATTTAATAAATTTAGAAATAGAGAATAAATCTTCTTGATTCTGTGCAGTAATTTACCTTTTTATTAAAAATATTAGTTTTATCTCAAAAAAAAATTGACTTTCCATTCTATTCCCGTAAATCGATTCGTTTGTCTTCTATCAGGAAGACTGGTATTTCTACCAGTAAGGTAAAAGGCCGAAAGAATTTCTGCTTCAACATTAAATAACAAAACCACACAACAATCAGCAGATATGTAAATTATAAAGAGATTTACTCCTTTAAATTATGTAAATGTCATTTCATGTGTGATTTTTCACTTATCCAGTATAATTTGACAACAAAATTTTGACATTTAGATCTTATATATTCGCGTATAGATAAATAAATATAAGATTGTTATAAACAGTAATGTATGGAATACAAAGATTCTCTAATCGATACATAAAAAGTAAAAGAAAAATTACAAAAAAAATTATTTCCATTAATCCATATATTTTTAATAGTTTATATTGTAAGAATATTTTATTGCTTATGTGTAAATGAAGAAAATAAAACAAAGAACTCAGTTCTTATAAATTAAACTTTGGTCTTTGTTTTGTTATCTTCATTTTTTAAATCTGAAAGAGCACAACTTTGGCAAGAACAAGAAGTTGGCACTACCAATAACTTCTTCAATCTTCTACCATCGGTGCATGTTAAATTGACAAGGATACCAGTATGTTCCTTTGCTTGACAACATTGGCAATTATTTACTTGTTTCCAGTTTTCTACACAAAAAGAAAGAAAATTATTCATATTAGATATAACATCAAACTAGGATAAAAAAGAAAATATTTATTTAATCTATACTTACTAGTGTCAAAATATGTGGAAGACATGCATGTTCCGTTGCATTGTATAATATTTTCGATAGGATGCAAGTTTTTACATGTTCCATGTAGAGGATGATTCACAATCAGCATATTTAAGGTGCTATTTGCATCCATAATAGTTGGTTTGCATTTACCTAACAAATAATTACAAAATAAATTAATTACATATAATTGATATAATTACAAAATAAATTAATATAATTGATATAATTACAAAATAAATTAATTACATATAATTGATATAAGTAAACATGTTAAAAAATTATTTTTATTTTTTGAAACATACTCTTTTCTTCTATAACTTGATTAATAATCTTCAAATTGCATCGTTCACAGCACTGATCGCGATATATTGCGTTTTCAGGGCAATCTTTTATATCAGGACAAACAGCCGAACTCATACTAACAGATAGCTAAAATTAACAGATAGTCATATTTGAAACGCATAAATTTGATTATGTAACAATATTTTAATATATGTATGTTAAAATAAATATAAATATAAATAATTATATATACAGGGTGGCCCATGTAAAGTGTTACAAGCTAATAACTCTAAACATATTTGTCTTATCAAAAAGTTGTTCATGAGAAAGTTTCATATATTCGGAGGGCCTTTTTAACTATGTAAACAAAAATTCACCAAATAAAACAATTAAAATTAATTATAATATATACAATGTGTTTCTCATTAGAATTACATAAGATAATACTGTTAAGCAAATTGTTAAGCAAATTGTTAAGTTTTACTGTTAAGTATTACTGTTAAGCAAATAAACACTAATTGCACAATTAATTATGTAATCTAAATGTTTGTAGATACTGATCATAAATAATCATAAAATTGCTTGATTTACTGACTGATCTTATACAACAAGACTTACTTGTTCATTCACTTTCAAACAACTGTAAGTGGTACAATTATCATCAGATGACCATGTCATGTCAGGTGTATACAAAGTACCTTCATATATACAAGATGTTTGCTTACATTCTCCACAACATTTACCATCTTTTGGTTCTTCATATGACCATCCCTTAAAGATTAATTAATATAATATTAATGATACACTTACAGCATAAATTATATATGCAATAAAACATTCTTACCGGAGCACACTGCTTCGAACATACTTCAACTTCTGTATGCTTTGTTATATTCGGACCTGTTGTGCAAGTCTCGGTGACACAGCTATCTGCAAAAGATTTCCATTTCTCTCCAGGCTTATATGATTTTCCATCACTGAGACAAGCTGTTTTGACAATTTCTGGGCAACACTTGTTTGGAACTTTGCGAGTTTCTACCTGAAACTCTAATTCCAATTGCGGGTCAATCTCTGGACAGGTCTCAGTATTTACTTGTACATACATCTGGAAATAGATATTAGTTGCACTCAAATACTTATCTATTTCTATTGGTTGGATTATATATTCAGAATTGCAGGGAAAATCTTACGCTTCCATTTGTGGAGACACAAGAATACGTCACACAGTGATCGTCCGACTGCCATTCCTCTCCTGCATCCTTAAGCATGCCATCTACATTACACGCGGTTTGAATACACTTCCCGCAACACTCTGTGATATCGTTAGACGGTTGATATTCATAACCATAATCACATACAACATTACATTCTTGGACTTTAACTTGCTTCTGGATATTATTCGAATGTTTGTTACATTCCATTGTAATACAAGGATGTTCAATATCGGGCTTCCAACTTTCGCCAACCTATCGTAAATAACGTTAGAGAATAATGTTAAAGACTGTTTTTTTAAATAATAACACTAAGAAGACTATAAATATATTACAATGTGTTAGTATATTTTCTTACATGATACACTTTATCTCCATCTTTGCAAGTGCTGCGCTCAAAGATTGGGCAGCATTTATCATCCAATGATATTTTCTTCAATACATAGTCGTTTACATCAGGATGTTCATGCATACTTGGACACTCCGTGATCTTACAGTCCGGTTTAGGGCCATCCTGTGAATTTTCACATATGCATGTTTTGCATTTACCATCTTCCCATTTTTCTCCAATCTTTTTCGCTATTACATGTTGTCTGCTTCGATCTTCATCATTTGTGTACAAACAAATATCCTTTGGAAGTACTAAAATATAAGGAAACAATATTAATTAATTAGTTAATAGTGCTTGCATTTTGAAGTCACTTTCAATTACTGTCAATAAAATATTGTGGCTTATATTAAAACGTAATTCATAAAGTTATAGATACATATACAAAATAAAGCATACCGCACTTATAACTAGGACAACAATTGTCTTCATGTTTAGTCATTGTTATATTATGGTACTTTGGGCAATTAGGTGTAGAAGGACAAGTTTTCGGATCACATATTTTGATCGTTCGCGGACAGCAACCGGATATATTCATTACTTTTATGAAACCGGGCTCCAGTGTCTCAATTTCATTCGTGAATTCTTCGACAACGGGACACTCGTCTTCAGGCAAACATTCTGAAATTATGTAGCGTGTTATGTAACGCGAAAAATTAAACAAATTAAAGATAATGTAAAATACGTCACGTACGACAAATAATTTTGTAACATCCATCAGTGCCAGTAATAGTCTTCATCACCTGGCCATAACCACATTCTGGTTCCTGTTGCTCGACACACGTGGGTGTAGTAGGTGTTGGCACTGTATGAAAAATTCTCAATCCATTAGTAAACTCTGTCAAATACATTAAATATTTTTTAACAATAGAATATTAAACTTACTACACAAATACTTGGGACAACATTTTTCTTTGGTTCCATTCACAAGCACGGGTGTCATATTTTTTTCACAAATTGTATCCAACAGAGGACATTCCGTTTTTTGGCAATTCACAACTCCATCATGGCATTTGCATTCCGTACATTTGTCCGGTTGCCAAACATCGCTTTCTACGTGACCGTCTTTGTCACAAACGTGACAGTTCTTTTTTGGTATGCAAGAATCATTATGGAATACGTAATCTTGTGGACAGAAGCATCCCTCGATGGGGCCAGATGAACACTTTTCGTCGCTCAAAGTGTCACAAGTTTCCTTACAGCCGGAAGCGCATGGTTGATAGACAAGACCTACGAAGAAAATGTATTTGATGAATTTTTCGTTTTTGTTTAATAAGCATAAATTTTTTTATATCGATTTGATAATAAAAGGTTAAATTAAAAGTAATGAAAGTCCGATAAAAGGGTAATTAAAAAATTAAAGAAATTTACCTGCAGAACATTCGTACGGGCAGATCTCGTCGGTTCTCCAAGCTGGACATAAACCAACTTCCGAACATTTTCTCGCATACATTTCCAAACTATCGCAGTAGTTGCCGTTGGTGCATAAAGCGTCATGACAGCAATCCAAATATGATTTCGGATCGATGATACTGTGGCATTGTTGGAATTCCGCTAAATCCAAAAGTTTTCTGCAGATATCCTGACTCGCTGGTGGAGGAACGCATTGAGCCCGCTGTTTACTGGCGCATGTCTGATCATTCAGGTCCAACTCCGTCGACAGATCATCAGCCAGCCAAGATTTGCCGAATTCCTCAGCATTGTTGGTGACTTTGCCGTCGCGCTTCTTGAAACCAGCTTCATCGGCGTTGCAGTTGCCGCACAGACCCTCAGTGGCGTCGTCGAAGATATGCGACGGAAGTTTCAAAGTGAACGCGAAATTCTGTCGGAAGGCGACGAACTCTAGTTGGATAGCCGGCACCAACAAAGACACGTCTCCCGCGAGTGTACGATCCAACGTGATCCACGTGCGGTTGTACGGAAATTCGGCTACCTGGGAGTCATCAATGGAGACTCGCAATTCTTTCAACTCTTCCGCGCGTTTTATTCGCACCACGTGTTCTTTGTAAAGGAGCGTAACGGATTTCGTGCATATGCCGGTGACGCATTCCTCATTACTGAGCAAAATCTGGTACGCGTGAGTTCCGTTTCGGCCTTTCGCGTTGTTCACGACGTTCCTGGACAAGACGTAGGTACAATTGCCGGCGAAGCTAAAGTCCTTGCGATCGAAGTCGATGAACTTGGAGTTACCAAGGCTGTCGCATACGCAGTCTCGACACTGCACCGGTGGCATACACTCGTCGTTGTGACGCACCAGGCCGTCCGGGCAGAAGCAACCGGGGAAGCAAACGCCCTGCATCATCGGACATGGTTCTAACTCGTGTAGATTATCGCAGGTGATCTCGCATTTGTTGCGGAAACAATCTCGGTGAATAAACGGTGACGGACAGCTGGCCGGACAGTCGTGAATCCTCCTCCAGTCGGACAAGTCAGCACCGGGTAGAGCGGCCTCACATTTGCTGACGAAGCTCGTTAGCAGTCGGCATCGACACTCCTCGTAGGAATTATTACCGTGCAGGCATGTGCACAAGTTCTCTACGCAGCTAGACACGAACTTGTTGATGTCCACTACCGTAGAGCACACGTCCGATAGCTCTGGGCTTTTCACGGAATTGCAGATCTTCCAGGCTTGTTTTTGAACGTCAAGTGGACACACCTGCGAGTCGCACGCCGGTGTACCCTCCATCGCCCAGCTATTTCCGAACGGGATGGTGCTTCTCACCTGTTTGCCGTCCGGTGTCTGCCGATCGTTCGCGATATTACCGTCGTAATATCCGCACAGGCCGTCTACTTTACCTGCCAATTGCGAGCTAACACCAATCCTCACGTTGGCAGCGGAGTCCCAGAACACTCCGAAGTCGTAAAGCGAAAGGAACACGATACTGTCGCCCATGCGAGACAGCCTGAAGCTGTGGAAGCGATTGCTGAGGCGATCGAATTGTTTAGCCGTGAAGCTGTGCTTGTCGACGTCCACATGCAGGTCCGGATACAACACGATTTCATGATCGCCCTGCGTTATTATCAAAATCTGCGTACACGGCTGGCCGGGCGAATCACACTGTTTCTCCAATATGATGTACCATTTGTTATTATACATGTCGCGAGCCAAGATATGATCGCAAACGTCGAATTTATATTCTAGGTTGTCAAAGGTGTTGAATGTTCGTCCTGTGACGTTGCAGTATGCTACTTCCGGCATTATCGGCCTGCACGTATACTTAGGACACTTGTACAGCTTGTACATGCTCATCTTCTCGTATACTACCTCGTAGTGCGGCGGGCACGACGCCTCCGGACATTTCTCCGGCTTCTGGTGACCGGGCAGGATGGGTGAGAATTTCGTGGGCGCGCAGGTGAACTCAGGACATTGAGCATTCTTCGTTGATGCTTGACGATCTGTATATTTGATCGCATTAAAGTGGAATGGTGGCTTTCTGTATCCCTTTGTCTTTGTGAAACCTTTGATTGCAGACTTCACGTTGCTCTTCCAGTAACCTTTAACATTGTAATCCGACTTATCGCGTTGAGATGACTTGTAGACTATTCTATAATCTGCAGGACATGATGGTTCCTCGCATGATGGCGGGCGGACTTGAGGCGGACTTACGTTCGTGTCAATGTGTTCACGTGTCACTTCTGGTTCAAACGTCGGTTCGATGACGACCTTCTCGCAGTCCATCTCGTCGTCCGGACAATCCTGCACGCCGTTACACCACGTTGTTTCATTGATGCATACGTCGCTCGTAGGACAGTGCTTGGTTCCTGTCGGGCAAGGTTTGCACATACAATTGCATCGTTCAATGACAATCGACTGCTCACCCGGGTTACATGACTCGCACTTCTTTGGCGTGCAAGTAGACGTTCCGCCCATAGTGCAGACACATTCCTGACAATCTTCAGTTTCATAGATAGAGCCTACCGCGTAAGAGAGATGGCCGATTACGCAAGGGCATTCTCGCTTTGGTATGCACGATTCACCGTCCCACCAGTTGGGATCCTCGCATCTGCAGGCTTCATCCTTCAACGTCCGATCGATTCCATCGCATACATTGCACCTCAGCTCATAGGATGGAGTTGTCGGTTCAGGTTTCTCGAACAACGTAGAGGGATACGCCATATAACAACCAAGGGGTTCGACCTTCAACGCAACATGCTTATGCCACTTAGTGGGTTGTATCTTCATATATCTCGAATGCAACGGTTTCTGGAAAAAGTTCGTCTTCGGGTTTTGAGCGTCAAAATTGCCGAGAAACTCTTTCTCGTTGCCGTTTTTATCGATAATCGGGTTCCAGTGACGCTTGTCGTTGCTGTAGAATATCTTGTAAGCGGTCGTCCAAGCGCCGTCACCTCCCTTCGTCGTGATCCCGGTCAAGTTCCGAGATTCCAGAAAATCGAACTGAACATATTGATGCGGATTGTCCAACTCTGAACGCCATACACCTTCTGCAGATAACGGAAGCTGCTGAATCAACTGTGGAGAGCTCGACACGGACACCTGCTCGATACTCATCAGTTTATTGTCCAATCCCATAGGTTTATCGCATACTGGCTTCAGTACATTATCGGAGATCGTTGTCTGTATGATAGGAAAGTTAGATATCGACACGTTATCCTGACATCCCAAAACGTCCGCTCTGATTGCTATTCCGTTGTGCCATGTTAATGGTTCGATACGAATTACTTTCGCTTCAACGGGTTGATCAAATTTCTGTTCTACGGATTGAGTTCTGTCGATAGGTCCTCTGAATATACGCGGTTGCTTTTTGTGATCAAGCACGTACGAAAAGATCTGACCGTTCTCCGAGAAGAGCACTTTATAACTGGTCACGAATTTATCTTCGGTAACGGCGCCCTGCAGTATTACGCCATAAACTGGCTCGAGTTTATCGAACTTAACGGTAACCCACTGACCGATGTGGTTTACTTTCGGTTCCCAGAAGCCGGCGTCAGGCGACAAGGTTTTTGGTACGCGTACGAATAGATTCTCAGGTCGTAGTGCGGGAACCTTGCTGCTACTAGCATTAATAATTACTTTTTCGCGCAGACTTTGTATCAACGGCACATAGTTTTCGTTGTCGCAATCCGCAGGTGGTGTAAGCGTGCTGTGCGGAAGAAATTCGACCGATGACGTAGTTGGCCAATGCATCGAAGGCGTAGTGGATGGTTGCTCGGTAACAAGTTCACGTCCCTCGGTCGTGGTTGCGTTGCAGAATGTGCTATCGCAGGTGTAATAATTATTGATGCATTGACAAATCTCGCAATCAGACTCCTTCCTTACGGCGCCCGGTGCGACTGAGTTTCCATCGTGGGATTCGCACGGACACTCGTTTGCGTCCACGCAGGTGATGCTGTCTCTCCAATATTTATGCGGGGGACACCTCGGTCGATTGACCGACACGCATCCGGCGATGCAGTTATTATCTTCATTGCAATGATCTTGCATCGAGCTGTGTCGGTAATAATGACACGCCTTGGTGCACTGAACAGCGCACTCATTCCATACCTCGTCGTCTTTGCACTTCTCAATCCTTACCGTGCTGCTAATCAATGTTGTTTGCGTATTCGTGCTACCGGTCTCGGTGTAGTTCTGACTCCACTCGGACGTGGTTCGCTCAAGCATGCACTCTGGTCGTGTCCGCAAGACTTCTTCCGGAAAATTACACACCTGCGCTTTCGCATCGTATAAAGTGCCAGGACCACACGACTTCTCGACTAATTCGTAACCAGTCGCTATGGGCACGCACTGATAAAATAGCTGACAGTTAGTCGGATGTGGTGAATTAGGGTACTCTGGGTCGCATTCTTGTAGACTAGGTTCTACTGTCGTTTGATTTGTTTGGTAAACGGGCAGCTTCGTCGTTTCGGAGCAGCGACACAACACGCTGATCTCAAAATCTACACAAAGAACATCCGTAACTGATTGACAATATAAACCGCGCTCCAGACTGCATTCCACATTCAAATCGCTCTCCTTCGAGCTCAGATGACTCTTCACGGATCTGCATCTTATGTCGACCATATGTTCCTTATCGCACATCGCGAGTCCGTCTGAGTTCTCGAGATCCATCAATTCGGGTAATGGCTCCACGTCTGTTTTCTTCTTATATGTCATTTTGTTCTTGTTAATCCACTTGGACCAACCATCTACGCATCCGGGCGTTACGCAAGGCTCTCCTTTGCATGTCACCTTACCGCGACTGCAGAAGCAACTCTGACAATCGTCGCCTCTTACTCGATCACCCTCGTAGTATATTACTCCGTTGATCTCGGCGCAGAATGGCGTTTTGCATGCTGATTTCGGTAGACATTCCGTATAAGTAGCATTCCAGTATACTTGCTCTTCCGAACATGGTTTAAATTGGCAGCCCTCAATGCATGTATCCTCGGTGCACAAACGAGAGCCGTCCTTTACAGTCATCAGATTATCGCACGTCTCGCGCGGACAAGTCGAGATGCAGGGCGAATACGTGCTGAACTCCTCGTTACATTGCAACGGGCAGCGTTCCTGCGTGCGCCACTTCACCGGTACACCCTTCACGTTGCACTCGTGTGCATACGCAGCCAACGCTGTGCACAGGCACTCGCAGTCGCCGCCGGAGTCGCAGCTGCACGCGTCGAAAATACAATTACGTAAGTACGGTTCAACTTCAACCTCTGAGTGACATGGTGAGAATACCGATGACTTCAGTATGTTGCAGCGTCGTAACGACCACAACTTGCGTTCCGGATGCTGCTCGCATGCGTCTGGCACGTCTTTTGGTTCCGGACAGAATGTATTTTTCTTCCACGAGTCGCCGAACAAGTTAACAGAGGCCTCGGATATACCGCCAGACGGCGTTTTGAAGTCATCCTCGGCGTTGTCGTTGTAATCACCGCACAGGCCCATTGTATGACTTTTCCACTCCGGATTTAATTTTACGTAGACTCTTGTGCCTATTAAAATTTCAAGTGCTTAATAAAGTATCTTAAACAATATGAAACAAAATATATTGTGTTATTTAAGCGTTTCACGTATCTTTTGTCGATAATTAAAATAATTAATATCATCAATAGTTAAAATATATTCGTGAAGAGATTTGAGACTTATTGAACATATATTAAACATATTCATCGATGAACAACATTCGAATAGTATAATATTTCGTACCTTTGTCCCATTGCAACACCAATCTCAAGTCTGGTACATCGACGAACACGAAGATTTCAGTGGTTCTAATAGTCATCCTTTTAAAAGGTCCCGTCGGTAATTTCTTTCCTTTTGTCAGCACGAGTTCTTCTCGCTGTTCATCGTTTCCGACCACGAGTGTGATCGATTTCGAGCACGCGACACCGTTCGTACCGCATGGTACATTCTGAATCGAGACGTCGAATGACTCCTCCTTGCTCAACTTGCTCTTTACCAGAACGTAATCGCATATACCTTGGAAATCGTACATTTTACCGTCGAACGTCTTGTAATGCGAATCACCCCACACAGAACAGATTCCTGTAACAGAAAGAAAATTGTGCGATAGAGTTAAATAAAGGAAAATTAAAAATAAAAAAAAGAAAATTCCGCGTTAAAGTTGTGCATAATGGTAATTATGCTCTAACGAAAAGTATAATTCGTGATTGCCTAAAACAATTAAGTATCGAGAGATAAAAGCGATCGTGACCAGGGATATATCACCTGAGCAGACTCTATTTGTACATTTCCATTTGGTGCCTTCGCACGTGCAAGTGTTACATTCGGCCTGAATAACCGAGCCTTCCTTGTAGCTCTTCCCGCCGTGATGACACGGGCAGTCTTTTTCCGGGATGCAATTGCCGTTTGGCGCGTCGAGAACGTATCCAGCTTTGCAAATGCAACCGAACGTACATACAATTTGACTGTGTTCGTTGGAAAAGTGCATATTGCTGCAAGTTCTCTGTTCTACCGGCTCGCAATCCGTCATTTCGAGATGTTTACTGGCAACGCAGGTAGATAGAAGTTCCGGCGTGACCGCCGGATAATTTCGAATTTCTTCCGGCGTTGCTAAACGACAGCCCCATATGCCGCCTAAAATTGTGCAGAACGAAGTTTTGCGTTACAAAAAGTGAATCTCGATTAATTCGTGTCTTAAGTACTGACCTATGCAAGTGCAATATTGCTGTCCCTTACTGCTCGGTCTTATTTCTCGATGATTAGGTTTGTACTCGCGACTCGCATATACGCAGGGACACTCAGCGATCGGGATACATTCGCCGTTTGTGTCCAGTGCCTGGCCTTCGGGGCAATTGCATCCTTCTACGCATTCTTGTTTGCAGTCTTGATAAGAGGATATGTCTTCGCACGACCTAGATTAGAAAATAAAAAAGTTGAATTATGAAAGAATTAGAAGATTGTATTATGTGGATATATTATGATTATGTGGAGAGATTATGATATAGAAATATAGGAATAATATATAAATATAGCTATAGAGCAGTACAGATTAATAAACATATAAGTAGATTAGAGTATGCGATTACCTCGTGCAACTATTTCCACAGATTTGGTATATCTGACCGCCACTACAATGAACTTTACACTTATCAATTTTTGAACGCCACGATAATTTCACGCCTTGCGCCGCACAATTTTCCGCGTATGCTGCTAATATCGGGCAGAAGCATAATTTAGCATCAGAGTTACATGCGCACATATCGTACATGCAATCTCGGTAAAACTCCATTGGATCAACGTACCAATGACATCCTACAATATTATAAATTAATTAATCTTAACTCAAATCAATTAATTGTTTACTACAGAGACTAAAAAATATAAAAGATAAATAGATACAATTTATATATACGATATAATAATATTAGTAAGTACCGGAAAAAATATCGGTGTGTATTTTAGAACAATATGCCTCCGCTGTTGCTCTTTTTTGAGGATTTATCTCGCAGGGGTGTTTCGATTCATTTTCTGATTCGTCGGCGCAGTATTTGTTAATTTTCCACTTATTCGCGAAGGCAATCGCCGTGGGCTCAACGTCACCGTCGGGCGTTATAAAGTCATCCTTTTGATTTCCAGTGAATGTTCCACAGAGTCCTTTCGTTTGACCTGATAACAATAGTTTAGTTAGCAATATTTCTAAAAAAAATTGTTATACAGATATAAATAAATATAAATTAAATAAAGTGTATTTACCATGGAATGCAGCAGGAGCATTAATGTAAACGCGCGTCATACCATCCCACCATACTTCCAAATCATTGGGCATATTAATTACCAAGTATGTACTGCTCGCAAGTCGTATCCGAGCACCATTGATCAGCATTGGGAATTTCATTATCTCGTCGCCGTTCACTGTAATTTGGCGATTTTGCTTCAATTTTATAATGGTATTCTTGAAATTTATTGTAACAGCTTTGGTGCACGATGGAGAATTCTCCACAAAGGTGAAGCCCATGTTCTAAAATAAGTGACACTTAATAAGCAATAAATAAAAATTTTAAATAAAAACAAAAACATTAATTCCTGAGTTTTATGTTGAACAGTTCAAACAATCGGTATTTATTTTTCCGAAAGTCTAACCTCAGATATCGTTCCGGAACACGGAACATTTTCAGCTTCAATCGTATAGTTTTCTCCCTTCATTAAGTAGTACTTGCATTTTCCCATGAAATCGTAGTGTTTGCCGTCAAACGTAGTATAATGCGGATCGCCTATTACGGAGCATCTAGCGGTACATAGCACCTGCGTGCATATCCACTTTCCAGCAGTGCATATACAAGTATTACAATCTTTTAGCACGTTCGAACCCGGCTCGAACAGTTTGCCCCTCAATTTACATGGACATTCCTCTGGCATGATACATCTACCTTGATGCTCCAGAGTCCCCACAGGGCAGAAACAACCTTCTTCGCATTCAGGATTTTCGCTCCTCGTCTCAAGATCGGAAAAACAAGATGCTTCCACCTTTGGCCCGCATGACATGTATATTCGTCCATTTTCGCAGGAAATCGCTGCAAAATAATTGTTGACTTCTTATTATGCATTATATATTTAAAAAATGACACATATCTTTATTTTATAATAAGATTTATAATATTTTATAATATTTTTATTATAATATTATTTTTTTTATAATATTTTATAATAAATATTAATAACATTATAATATAATGTTGTATTGTTCTGGAAATTTGTTAAATTAATTAAAAGCATTTTGAAATTGACTTACGACAAGTGTCGTCATTTCTCCACGGTGTTGATACTGCGACTCCCTTGTGAATACATTGGCGCATGTAAACGTCTATGGTATTGCAGGCGCATTTCGTTTTGTCACTGTCCTTACATGCGCAATAATCCCATATGCATGCCTTTAACAATTCAGAAAAATTAATCGTTTGAACGCAAGGCTTAAATTTACGACTGGAGAGAAGCTGGGCGCAAAACTTGAGAGCATCTTTAGCGAACTCATCTTTCACTTGGCACGCATTTTGCGTGTTCAAATCGTCACATGTTTCTACAAAATAAAATACCACATAGCTATTAAATAATTATAAGAGTAATAGTATGAATTCTTTACAAAATAGTTCATCGTTTATGAAGTATAAGTTGAAAGTGTGAAATAATATAAGCACCAGACATTTTAATGTGTTTCATCAATTATACAAACACAATTTATTGAAAGATACTTTATCAAGGGTCCTATTCTAAATACATAACAAAAACTTTAAATATGTATTAAATATATATTTAATTTCAAGTTCTGTTTTCTTATACGATTTTCTTATTACGCCACGTATAACGTAATTTCAACATGAGAATCAGAAAGATTCAACTTTTGATACGTGTCATAATATTACCTCCAAAATCGTTAATTCGCCAAGAATCCGCCAAACTAGTAATGCTTTTAGTGTGAGTGCCACTTTTCATCAAGAAATCATCCTTTGGATCATCGTTCATTGTACCGCAGAGACCGGCTGTTTTGTTCCACATACTCTCGGAAGCCTCGACTTGTAACAGCAAGGATCCATCCCACTTCAGCTTTATGCCCAGCGAGTCAAGAGAGATGAGAGTAAAGTGCGCGGACTTGTCCACGCGTAATCCGGGCAGATATACTGGTATGGGTAATAATTTTTTTCCACTCGAAAACGTCGGTATACCGATTTCATCGTTGGCCAACGTGTACTCTTTGTCATACACAAACAGCTTCACAATTTTGGAGCAACGGCCGTTCTTCGTTTTGCAACCCAGAGAATTTAGCGTCAGGATCGTACAGACGTCATCTTGTGTCTCTCGGAGAAGTACGTATGGACAGTCGCTATTGAAGCTGTAGATCTTGTCGTCAAAAGTTTTATAGTGCGCGCCACCCCAGGTAAAGCACGTTTTTGGTTTTGCGGATCGGCTTGCTTCGACGATCATCTTATGGTTGTCCAGTTAAACCAAATATGCATTTTACAAACACAAGTTAGTTACATTGATAAACGTGATTTTAGCCGCTTATATTTAATGTTAAATACGGCTGTCTGTTCGTCGCGTTGAAATATATAAGCTTCATACAAGATAAATAATGTTTAGAATAAAATACTCGCTGAATAAAAGTCAAATTAATATGCAACCGTAATATATCGTTTACCGTATTTTCACTGTTGTCACGAACACCATAAAACTCTGGAGAACTGTCAGTTGTATCGCTGACAAGATCTTGCGTTGACCAGGAGTAATTAGATTCTCGTGTGTACGTGTTATAAGAGATGTTGTGCAAGACGATCTTCATGTCATCATTCACCTTACACTGCGGTATCGGCTGCGGTTTGAAAATGCCCGTGTCATAGGTGCAAGTGTAAGTTATAGCAGGTGGAAATTCGAACTCCGATTCCACCGGGCAACTTAACGTGCAAGAAAAATTGTCGCCGGTACTGGTGCAATAATAAGCACCGTTGAAACGTAAATTCTTCGCGTCGCAGGCGTCAGCAGCTAATAAAATTAGATTAATTAGAAATATTAGAGATCAATATAAAATATCAATATTGAAAAACATGTGAATCATAACTATAAAATATTATGGAAGCTTATGTATGAACATATATTTATTTAATAAAGCTTTAATTGCCAAACGATATTTTGTTCGTTTACCTAAAAAATTACGATCTTAATAAAAATATGTTCAGTTAAAATTTTAAGAAGAGTTACGAATTTATGGAAAAGTAGACATTTTCTTACTTACAATACTGACACTGAGGTCCTCGATGATTCTGCGGGCATTGACATAGATTCATCGGCAGACAATTACCACCGTTCTGACAGGGTGGATCACACACGGCTGTTAAGATACAGTTATATTAGATAGGTTAAGATACAGTTATATTAGATGGATTTTCCTTTACATGATACACAGATTAATGATCGCAAACGTACGTTCGCAATCTGGAATTGATACCCAATCACCCCGGGTTGGCTTCCAGTTTCCATTTTTGCAGATTAAATTGGTAACGGATGAACCATCGGGAAAGGTAAAGTTTTTCATGCAGGATACAGTGCACGAACTGAAAGAAAGATTTTAAAAAATTATATATAAGTGATACAGATCTGTGCGAATATAGTAACTCACGTATTACTTATGTATTACATATAATTTTTTAAAAATCTTTCTTTCGCAAAGATCTGTGAATATTACTTACATCGAGTTACATTTCCTATAAGAATTAAGCGGTGGTGGGAGATGATTTAAGCATGGTTTATTCTCGAATTGACAGAACGGACCGGTAAAATGTTCAGAACAATTACACTGATTAGGTCTGATGCATATTCCGTTATTTTGACACTTGGGCATGCAAATTGCTGTAAAATATTTCACATGAACATTACATTTTCTTTAAGTCTTTTGCATAAATAAAGTGTTGCAAAAATTGAAGTTATAGATTTGACTTGCTTATGTTACGTACGTTCGCAGCGCGGTATCGAACTCCATTCGGTTCCTTGAATATGCCATTCCTTATCAACGCAAGTAATTGTCAATTGTTGTAAACCATTTGGAAATATGTAGTCTGACAAGCAATGTGCGGTGCAGCCGCTGTCGATATAATAACAGAGAATTGTAATATTCATTATATTTCTTCAATATCTTAATTATCCAATACTCATCTAACTTTATTAAATCAAACTAATATAATAATTTCTTCAATACAATAAATTTTTTAATTACTTTAAATTATTTTATTAATAATTTGCACGATTATTTTACTAATAATTTGCACGATCGTAAGTTACCTGTTCGTAGAGCACATAATTCTACCATTTATAGGAGTATTCGGCATACGAATACAGCCTCCTTTGAATACACGTCTTCCGCCCTTTCGGCTTTTAACATTAAAGGAATCATTGTTGACTGATGTGTCTGCAGCATCATTTACGAGATCCTCTGCTCTAATGTACAAAAGAATGCATATAAATAATAGCGATAAAACTTTACAGCGGCATTATTTTCACTTTGTATAATATTGCTTATTTTATAAGAGATATATAAAATACTAACTCATTTACTTCTTGTGCCTCTGAATATCCTTGCAATATATTGCTCGCAATAATTATCAGTACGAATGAACGACTGAATACTTGCAATAGCACCATGTTATCAGTGCGATGTAATTTGGTATCTACGTGCCCAAAAAATGCTTCACATTTGTATTGCCAACGGAACCTTTGGCTACTGATCAAATAACACTTTTAACAAGAAGTATATTTAGCACGTTGCTTTTATATATCAACTTCTAAACGGAAACGGATAAGTGATAAATCCAAGTCCTAATTGATAAATGAGAAATGACAAATATAGGTCAACAAATTAAAGATTATATTTTCATACAATGTTTAAATTTTACATATGAATTATTTATATAATGCATGTGTTTTTGCAAGCAACTTATGTTTTTTCATTACTCTCATTTTTATAACGGTTTTTATATTGATAATTAAGTAACACTGTATGAATAACGATAGACATGCATTTCTGCGAAAACGTTTCGAGAACGAGATTAAATTATCGTTATCGCTATAGACGTTAATTAGCTTCTAATTGGTTTGATAATGCGAGTCCGAAATAATGAAGGAAGCAGTTATCAACCATTTCCCATTAATGATACAAACGTCAAGAACAAGGCGCGATCGAATAAATTTTCTAACAGGCAAAACGGATTACACAAATCGAAATATTACTTTTATTAATATTCTTATCTGTCAACATTTTCTTATAAATTCGATTTTATTGCATAAATAATTATGTTACGAAGAAGCCAAAGATATTGTATTGACTTTTGGTATATTCTCTGATATAATTTGATATAAACTATTAACTTCTCCGTCTTAATAGTCTACTTAAGTTTGTGTCTTGTCAATAACATTTTTCGTCAGATTTATCGTCCATAGATTTGTTTTTCTTTTTGTAGTTCGCCAATAAACAATCTAACGTGATTCGATAATCTTTAGCAATGTTTATCTGCCCCGGCTCGGAATATTTCGAATGCCATATTTCATAATAAGCGTCACTCGTAATATTGTTCAAGTATGTGATGTTAAATTCTTCTTTCAATGCAATTTTCCACACCTGAAATATATGGATACATATAGAGTATATATGATGACATTAAATCTAGTTAAGTAAATAATATCATTAATTCTTAATAAATGTGAATTGCTACTCTAGAAGAAAACAGTTATATTTCTAATTGAAAAGTACTTATTTAAAGACTTACATCATTTTCAGGTACTGGAGCTTTAGCAGGTATATTACCAAATCTGCCTTCGCCCATAAACACACGCAAATTGTACAATAAATAATTCAGCATGTGCATTTTATCAGGTTCACTGGTACTGAAAGTTACAGATACAGGCGAGCAACATGCCCCTTTCGTTGGATACATAGCACGTGTCCAGTAGCTGTCTGGTTTGTTTACACCCCATAGGAGAGTTTGTAAGGAATAACCATGAAAAGTACCTCTTAAATACTGATCTCTGGTATCAGATGGTTGTATACCCAAAGACAACAAATGTTTTCCTGTAACATACAATAAGCCAAAAATTAATATTACACACAGAACCAATTATATTAATAATAAAATAGAAATCTACAAGGAGTCAAAAGTTACATACCAAGATAATAATCTTCTTTTTTCCAATACTTTCCACCTGCAGCACATTTTTCTGAAGTATTGAACATTTTTACTACCTTACCCAATGCTCCTCTACTAAGAACATATCCAGATTGTGCAACATTGTAAGGTTGGCCCCACATAATTACAGAATGACCCAAATAATAGTTATTTCTGTGGTCTAATGGAGCAACTATATAACGCAAATTCTCTGGTATGACCATAGTATCATCCTTCACAAAAATAATCCATTTCAATTTATCCACTGCTTCATCACTCCAAATATAATTCATAGCTTCACACAGCAGTTGCCACGAAGATGTAATCTTTGTACTTATATTTATAACAGGCAGTTCTGCATTCTTCAAACGGTGTCCAAAAAAGTATATATTGTTACAGCGTTTGCCCCATGTGGCTTGAATTGATTTTCCTAACTTGAGTTTTTCTATAAAAACCACACATGTAACAGAAACTTTTTTTGACAACCAATTCCATTCCATGCTTACAATTTCCTTTGCATTATCTTTTTCTTGTGCACCATACAGATACTTATCCAGATCAATTTTATATGATCTTAAATTTTGTTGTGCCAACCAAGTATTGTATATAACATTGTTAGAATAGCCAAATGATGTTCTCTTCTCTTTTTTCCAAAATTGTAAAATAATTTTTTCATAGTGTGGCTCTTTATCTAAATAATACTCAGGCTGCCATAGTTCTTGATCAGATGTCAGTTGAGTCACAAAAATTCTTCTTAATAAATAAAATAACAGTGGAAGAACAAAGCCAATTCCAAAACCCATAAAAAATACTGATCTTTTTTTTAAAAAACGGAGACACATTCTGTTACCATATAAAATTAAATAAAGGCATGATTATTCAGCTAAATAAATGTGTTAAGGCAGCAATTAACCACTATATAGAAACTATTCCATGTTCCTGTACTTAGTCATAGTACTTGACCTTAGTTAAACTCACTTATTTCATTAATTAAAAACTTTTTTATGCATTTTCTATGCCTTGAGTTTTTTTGACTTTTAATCATTTTCCATGTTATTTGTAACATTAATTCTTCTCAAAATAAATTTGCAAAACACTGCACAGAGTTAATTTATATATTGAATATATTATGTTGCATATATACGCAGTTATTGTGTACCAATACTTTT
This sequence comes from Odontomachus brunneus, assembly GCF_010583005.1. Classification (NCBI taxonomy): domain Eukaryota; kingdom Metazoa; phylum Arthropoda; class Insecta; order Hymenoptera; family Formicidae; genus Odontomachus; species Odontomachus brunneus. Next base: position 331,188 of record NW_022639626.1, on the reverse strand, counting down.
TCTCTCAATTAGCTTTTATAACGTCCAGCATTAATATATTACCTGTAACATACATATTTCGGCGATATATGTGTCGAATAAAGTCATTGAAAATTATCGATATTTACCAGGTCATAATATATTCTCAAACATTTACATTTTAGACCATGAGATAATAGTTTATAAAGCCGCAATCGATGCTCAATCTGATATTTGTTACTATTAGTTTCATAAGGGAAACAAGAAAAATTGATCAAACTACTATTAATACAACATAATGCACAATATACTGTTATTCGCGATCTTATTGAATCAACAGGTGGCATAAATACATAAGCCATCTGTCCACGCATAACCTATAAAATTAACTGATGCTTACCATACAAATACAAATCAGCTGATGTATATGGTATAAGAAATAAACCCATGAATAAACCACAATTTTCTTTAAAGATTTCTAAAAGATATTAGACTCTTTGTTGTATATACAATAATATAATGTAATAAATTGCTAATAAATTATTTTACAATGTAATTTAATGTAAAATTCTTATTTCAGTTCATCAGATACTTATTCTATTTGCCTATTATATTAAGATACGCTACTAAATGCCACTTAAGTTCGTAAATATTTAATATTTCTTATTTATTATTAGCTCAGAAATAAAGGCATTGTATTGCACATTTGTATAGATGTAAGTACATTATATATTCTTATGACAAGAGATTACAACAGATTACTCTTACTTATAATTTTCACGTAATAATCCAGGTACCAAGTGAATTCTTAATAGAATATTTAAAAACTTTAATAACGAACTTTCGTGTTCTTATCGATAATCATAAAAAGTTTAGCACACAGCTTTAAATATAAATATATAATTTATAGTAAATATAAATATATGATATGGAAAATATATAATAATCAAGTGGTGAAAATTATTATTGTTAAAATATAGGCTTAGTATTTCACACACATAGAATATCTGACAATATTTTACGAAAATTCATTAAGTAATCCTAACAGTGTACATATAGACACTTGTGTACATATAGACACTTTAATATATAATTTATTATATAGAAGTGTGATTTTGCATTGCGATTGCAATTGCTATTCTTTTGTAAATACTGTACAAGGTTGCAAGTGTAATCTAATAGGAAAATTTTTATGAGAAGGAGAAATATTAAGCTCAAAAAAGTACCTCGTAGCGTTTGCAATCCTACAACGAGATCGAAGAACTTAAAAACTGACTTTGCCACGTATCTTAAAGAAACCTAAGCCATTCCTATTGTGCACTAAGGCACCAACTCCACAGTAATTCTCTATAATGATTGGCATATTAATAACATTGCATTCATGTGGTAATAAATTTTTCAATGTAGAATGAAAGACTTCTACGTCAAATCTCGTCTTGACGACTTCAGTCCCTGCTAAAAAGATATTACTTAATTATTAATAAGTTTTATTAGCAAATCTTTTGTTGCTTTTCTTATGACTTCATCACATTTACTGTGTAAATCAATATTTACCTTTATACCAGAATAGTGGATGACTAGAATATGTGAGCCAAGGTATATCTTTTGCAAATGGATTCCACTTTTTTATTAAAGGCAAGGGCTGTCCTCTGTTCCACATAAGTCTCATACCTAACATGTGTCGTTTCCTGAAAAATTCTAATCTTGTTCCTGCACATACTTTATAATACAAAGTATGTGAATTAATTTGATTTTATGTAACTTCATTTAAAAAAAAAATGAAGTTTGACCTTCTTTTACAGCACTTTAATACTTTTTATGTAAAATTTATTACACAAAATTGTTATGACATATTTTAAGAACATTATTTGTGGAATACAAAGCATACACTATAAAACAAATATTTTTGTATAATACAAATATATTGTATAATAATAAAGCAATACATCAAAGACAGGGACATTCAAAGCAAATTAACAAACATAGATAATGAATGAACAATTACAGATAGTAAAACAATATACCTAGGCTCAAATTGAGTAAGACCAGAACAACCTGCAACAGACGACCACTCTTGGCGTACTGCACATTGAATTATAGACGACACACCTTCCGCCAATCCACTTAATCGTCTATAAGAAGTATCACATTAACATGGACAAAAAATGCAACATGAATGTAAATGTATATTACATGCATATGCAACACATTCAACATATCATTATTAATGATTTTTTATTCAAGTATTTGGCACATAAACGAGAACACAATAAGCTTTATAATTTTTATTTTATCCAAGGAATAAATTTTTATATATTTACACATTTCAATATAAATTTCTGTCGATTTTCAATGTATATTGAAAACATCTTAAAAAGTTAGAAAATAGCATATTTAAGTTTTCAATCAGATATTTTGTTTGTAAATTACTCATTATTGAAACTCACGGTGCAAGAGATGCAGGTGGATAAATCAATTCCCCTGTCACTACTGTATCCAGCAATAATATGGGCACACGATTACAATCAAGTATTTTCAGAGAAATAAAATCATACTTTACAGAGTAAAGAGTTTTCGTTGCTAGTAGCACAAGTCTCTCCTTTTCTGTATCCCACAGACTTATTCTGTGAATAAATAAATTCTCCTCTAATAAGAATCCAAAATTGCAATAACAATGGGTACGAAAAGTTGACAATATAAATTGCCAATGCGTACTCCGTCAAAAGCCAGCTTCCTACAAGCTCCTCGTTGTTTTCCTTGATGAGCTTTTCAGTGCAGTCATGTATAGCCCTTTCTACAACTTCGTTTCTATCAGTGAAGAATGTATGAACATCTATATGCCTGAAAGGTACATTACACACGTTTCTTGAAGCCGGATCCGGTTTCGACGTGTCATCATTGTTTTCTGTCGTTGGTTTGACATCTGAAATTAAAGACAAGTTGTAGTATACTTGTAAGTGGTCAGATTTAACTTTTAATATGTATTATCTTATAGAACTTCAATTTTACTCGAATAAAACAATATTTCTTTAATTATTTTATTATTTAAAAAAAATCAACAGAACTCACTGTCAATATCTTTGGAAATTTCCAATGTAGCTTTTTCAAAATTTGCTCCAAATCCATCGTCTAAACACGTCTCTTCCATGTTTTTTTAGGTTATCTATCGCCGGAAGGTTTTTACGTTAATAATAAATTATACATAAGTCAATAATATACACACGATCCGAGAAGTCACAATACAGCAATGCGCGATAACAAAATTACTAGGACTTGAGATATAATTCAACTAATTACACAATTAATTATACAAACATATTTAACGAAACTGTTTATAAGTGACGTTTACGTTTAATCATATGCGACGCCATCATTGATAGCAGAATGAAGACGCGGTTCTACTTGAAAACACATAAAGGGGATACGCACCCACAAGAGAACAACGTACGTGTAGCTCAGCCATTCGACTGCGACGGCTAAGGTCACATGTAGGGCTGCGTTCGGAAACGTCACCCAAATATACCCGTTGCGTTGGAGTGAGCGAGATACAAGAATAAGATAAAAAGAGAGGGAGAGTATTCGAGTGACGTTTCCGACGCAGCCTAGTTCTCTTGTTATGTGCACATTCCCCCATTTGTTTCGATCCGGCTGCATTTGGTCTGTTCTTTTCAGCTGCACTGCTGAACTGGTGCAATAAGTTAAAGTGAGAGAACATATACTTGTCTCACTTTAACTTATTGCACCAGTTCAGCAGTGCAGCTGAAAAGAACAGACCAATTTTCATTCTGGGTACTTATTTGGTCTGTTCTTTTCAGCTGCACTGCTGAACTGGTGCAATAAGTTAGAATTAAAACACACGTATTTGTCTCACTTTAACTTATTGCACCAGTTCAGCAGTGCAGCTAAAAAGAACAGGCCAATTATGGACTTCTTCGGAATTAAGCTGATGGCACATAGAAAAACTTAAGCAGTAAGACGTAAGCAGTAAGCAAATTGACCAATCACAGTCATTGATTCTTCTTACGGTCCAAAAATCAACGACTGTGATTGGTCAATTTGTTTACTTCTTACGTCTTACGACTTAAGTTTTTCTGTGTGCCATGGCCCTTAATTCCGATTGGAAACATTCAGTTATTTCCTAGATTTCTATTGTCTTTTCTAGGGGAAACAGAATTATTTCGGAATTGATTCCGAAGAAGTCCATGAAGGGACGTCTACATTGGAAGTAAATAGCAAGAAGTAGGAAGTAGGAGTAAGAAATTGACCAACCACAGTCAAATGTGAGAAGAATAATCAACTATGATTGGTCAATTTCTTATTCTTACTTCCTACTTCTTACTGGGTGGGACCCGATTGACCACGATACGATTGGACACAGATTGTAATGATTGGTTCGACCTAGTAATTCACTAGATAATTCTTTTCATCGGTTGGTTGTGTCCAATCGTACCGTGGTCAATCGGACACTCCCCTTCTTACTGCTTACTTCCAATGTAGACGTCCCTTAATAGGTACCCAGATCTTTAAATTATATCGTGTAGAGATTTTCCTTGGTACCAATATTATCCCATCCACTTTTCGGGAAACTGTCACCTAACCCGATCTGAAAAACGTGTAACCAATAAAATTGTCGCCTTTCTGTAAAAACTGCAAATGGTTTGGTTGCTTTTTTCTCGGAACAAGAAATTGGAATAATCGGCCCAAAATCTACTAATCTTATAACTAAAATCAAAGTTTCCGAAACCGATTTCGAAAACATAGTAAACATAGGAGATTTTAGGTCTGTTTTTTTTTAAGCTAAACTATCTGAATTAGTTTGGTTAAATTAGAGTGAGACAGATATGTTTTGTTTTACTTTAATTATTGCTTCAGTTCATTGCTTCAAGAATAGGGCCCCTATTCTTGAAATAGTTACGTATATGTAAGTTTTACTGCGCAGGTTTAATCATACTATAAAATAGCTGCGCAATGAAAATTACGTATACGCAAAGATTTCAAGAATAGGGGCCCAGGTAGTTCAGTTAAAAAAAACAGATCTCTGGGATGCGTTCAGAAACTCTACTCGGTGAGTAGAGTAACATTTAATTAGCCAATCAGAGCAAAAGGAATTAAGATTTATTTATTATGATTGGTTTATTAAAGTAACTCTACCCATCAAGTACGATTTTTGAACATAGCCCTGGGCATAGACTGGGCTGCGTTCCAAAACTCTACTCGACAGGTAGAGTAGTATTTAATTGACCAATAAGAGCAAAGATAACTAAGGATTTCTTTATCATGATTGGACAATTAAATGTACTCTACCCGTCGAGTAGAGTTTTGAAACGCAGCTCTTGAGTTCACATTTGAGATAAATCTTTCAAACGATCTAGGCTACGTTCCGAAATTCACTGCCAATGCTGAAATTCTATAGTATACGTGACATGAGCTATAGATTTTCAGTACTGGTAGTGAATTTCGGAACGCAGCCCTAGCGTCACTGTACATATGTACATGAACTTGGTAGGCCTGGTTTAGGACGTCAATGGCTTGCAGTTGTTGTTCATGTTACTTGTAAAAGTTGTAATATAATAAAGAAGTGCTGCGAGTGTCGTGAATTTCACACGAGGTCGCCCCGTAATTCGCAATCGGAATTTTATTACGATGGCTGAAAATCGGGACGCGATATTAGCCGACTTTCAGGTAAATCTGTGATTGTAGGCTCATTATTTGCTGCACAACGTAAATGCGTTGTTAGGTTAGGGTTCTTACGTATAGATGACATTGACAATAATTGAAGACATTCGAAGTTTTAATGTAGTACTTATTTTTTCGCGGGAGCATACGAAGTATAAATGGTAGAACGTGCAGATATGCATTATTTATAAGTCATTGCATTCACATTGTAAATTTAACAAAATTCACCAAAATATCTATTTCTTTGTTAGGTCATTTTATGTGTCCCTGTTTGTTTCAAAATTTAAAAATATTTTCTAAATTAATAGCGTATTTTTGTAGAAACTTGTACAGTTGTATCATTGTATTCTTATTTATGTTCTCATCTTGCTACTTTTCTTCTTTAGATATAAATGTCATCCAAAATTACAGAAATGTTTCAAATATAAAATTGTTATCATTTATAGGCTTGCACTGGGATTGATGACATTGGAGATGCTATTGTATATTTGGAACAAACAAATTGGGATTTGTTGGTAAATATAAATATATAATTAATATAAATTTCTATATGTAATCAAGTTGTATTTGTAGTAATAATTTAATGTAAATATAACAACAGATATGTTCAGCAGAAAAGTTGTGTTGCAATTATTGTAAAATTCTTAAATCTGATTGGTGTATGCTCTTAAATTTAGCCAAGTTTAGAATATATTAATTAAATTCATGAATCTTACAATAGTTGTAAAGCAGCTTTCTCTGTTGAACACAGCTAATATATATGTATATATATATCCTTTTACTCAGGCTGCAGTCAACAAAGCTGTGCCTCAAGATACTCAACAATTACCTTCTGAAATTGGTCCAGATATAGAAATGTTGGAAGAAGTTAAAACAACACCATGTTCATCTTCATCCGTGTTACAAGCAAATCAGAATTCAAAAAAGATAGGAACAACAAAAGCAGATATAATAGAAAGTGTAAAACCTGGGACAAGTAGACCTAACAGTTGTATGAGGAACAGAATACTCACATTCCACATTTATTACCAAAATAGTGTTTATAAAATAAATATGCCTGAGTCATCCACCTTGGGTAAGAAAGATAATATATTACAGATTACATATAGATACTGAAAAGTGCCAATAATTGGCATAAATCCAGTATATTTAACAAGTTATAAATGTGAAAATATACGTTTCAGGAGATCTTAAGCAACTTATATATCAAAAAACGACTGTAACACCTTGTCTACAGCATCTTCACGGATGGATGAAAGAACCCCGAACACAAAACACATCATTGGGAACATTAGATCTGCCTAGAGAAAATACATTGCACATGTCATCATTACCGCAAGACTGCGATTTAGCTCGTGAGACGTAAGTTGTAAAATTTCACATGTGCAACTTCATAATAACTCATGAAATAATCTGCTTTTCATTCTAGCGTAAGTCTCTCGGGCCGTATGACTCAGACTTATACATTGAATATAAAGGATGAAGTGCATAATAAAACATATAAGTTGAAGTTTCCTGGCACACATACTGTGTTAGAAGTAAAGTCAGGTGTCTATTCGTTGATAGACGTGCCTGTACGGAATCAACAATGGAAAGGTTGGCCTAGTTCACTGAAAGATGACACTGTAGTATTGGCACAAAGTGGAATCTGTTATCCAGAGCATGATTTGTCTGTCGGAAAGCTTCCGGCCAAGGAAGAAAAGAAGGTAATGTTTTATTGGAATTATAATTCTCTATAATACAATTTCCTATAAAATACTTTGTGTTATTTTATTAGAAGGTTGTAAACTTGGTCGACAGCGACAGTTCTATAGATGAACCAGAAGATGTGGAAGAATTGGAAGATATTACGGAATCGTTTAATGTTGAGGACGACATTTTCATAGACGATGTTAAATCTACTAAAATAGAGCGCCTCAGTGAGTATATTAAATAAAACAAAAAACTGCTCTTTTATGGAAATTACAAGATACACACGTAATATTAATATTATAATCCAACGGGACGTTTTTCTCTATAAACAGTGCCAGAAAATGTAGTGGACGAGATAATGGGTACGTTATATTTCGCGGAGCAGTTCGAAAAACGATACGGACCGGCTCATCCGGAATTCTTTGCCGGTACATTCGAGGATGCATTGAAGGAATCGTGTCTGAAACCAGCGAAAGAGGTTTGTTCTGAATCTTGGTGTTGCACAAGTGTGACAAAGATTTGAGATATCCTAAGTATATTTGTTCCTTATGCCATATATGTCGTTGCAGAGAAAACTATTGGCTATATATTTGCATCACGATAACAGCGTATTAGCAAATGTCTTTTGTACTCAATTATTAGGCTTCGAAACGGTGCTCCAACTTCTTTCAGCAAATTTTATAGTGTGGGGTTGGGATATCACATTTGAATCTAACAAAGAAAGGTACGAAAATATAATGTCAAGCATTAGCGGAATTTGTTTCTTTTTATACATTCATTTGGTTCTTAGATTTCTCTACTCTGTAACTCAAACACTTGGTACTGTTGGTTCATTGGCTGTGACAAGTATAGACGTTGATACCTTGCCAGCTCTCATGATCATCATGAGATCTAGATCTAACACAGAAATATTTACTATTGTACACGGTAACGTGGGAGTTAATGAATTACTGACAAACTTGGTGCAAGCTGTTGATGTGTTCCAAGTAAGTGCACTTTGTACACCGTTGAAAAATATTTTGATACAATTTTAATATAAAATTTAAATACAAAGATATAACGTTGTGAATTAGAAAGCTTGATAATAAATAATTATGATCTCTCGATATTTTCTTTAAGGATAAATTGTCTTCAAATTGGTCGATAAAGATTAATTATATAACAAATAGAACGTCCACAGTGGTTCTGGAATACCTAGTATTTTAATATGTAACATGTATCTTAATGTATAATCACACGTGTATGACTATAAATTGTAGTTTACATATAATTCTTGTTCTTAAAATAGGAACAAAGGCGGGCTGATATTGGTGTTGAAGAAGAACGACAAGCCAGAGAAAGAGTCAAACAAGAACAAGATAGAGCGTATCAAGAAAGCTTGGCAGTTGATAGGTAACTGAAAACATTTGATTTATTGAATATTTAATGCTCTTATGTATATGCAGATAATGACGAATATATAGAATATGCATAATACACATTCCTAATTATATTTTTAGAGCAAAAGAAGAAGCAAAACAAATGCAAGAACAACTTGAGAAAAAGAAGAAAGAACAAGCTGAATATGAAAGGCTGGCTGAAAATGCGAGGAAAGAGGCTCATAGGCAAGCTGTAGAGTCCAGCTTACCACCTGAACCGCAACAAGAAGCGGGTGATGGCGTAATGAAAGTAAAAGTACGTTTGCCAGCTGGAAAATTTCTGGAACGTAAATTTCAGTCGGATACACCGTTGCAGACGCTTCTTAATTTTCTCATTGTGGAGGGTTATCCTACAGAGGAATATAAACTCTTGTCTAGTTGGCCTCGAAGGGATGTAAGTAGATGATGTAAGCATTTGAGTTCTTATCACATAGATATTTATTTGTATGATTCTTTATATGTCGTTTTCTCTACGAGTAAATTAAAAAGGAAAAATTCCCTAAGGAAAAAGACTTTTGTAAATACGTTGCTGGGAATATTTTAACGATTTATCAAACGTATTTTGTATTTTTGTTTCAGTTAACATCTATGGACTCAAAGCTTACTCTGATGGAACTAAAGTTTTGTCCGCAGGAAACAGTAATTCTAGAGGAACGATAAAGAATATGTAATTAAATTCAAATGTAGGAATTAAGTGTCGCGTTATTCTACAAATGTATTTATTTAACAACCTCGAGATAGTCAGCATTATATTGAGTTCTGTCTACAATTAGATTTTTACGCTGAACTTATTCCATACAATTAAATCGTATGTCGAATGTAATTTTGTTTTATAAAAGAGAGAAAAAGGAGACCGCTCTTTTCACGCATACGTATATTATACACTTTAAATTTCCAGAAATAAATTGGATGCTGAGAAAAATTACAATACAAAATTTATTAAATACTGTGATAGGCAGCCTGCATAAGATGATGGATTGTTTAGAATAATATTCAGAATTGCATTTTTGAGATGATCTTTGAAGACTATGTCTACATTTTCTTTCTATTGCCTTTCTCAGTTACCTGTCAAGTATGTGGGGTTGGCGATAAGCCTTGGACCGTCAACTTCATAAGACCTGCAAAATTCTTAATTTATCGAATTAGTTCACCACACATGTTATATTCTATATATGATTTTATGTTTTTATGTATGCTACTAATGTATTTACACATTATTATAACAAAATATTAGTTTTAGTAAAAATTTTTCACAAATTGAGAATAGTCCCACAGGTCTTATGGAGCTGACGATCCTGATGCTACTCACTAATTGCACGCTCGACAGATAATCGGAAAAGGCAAAAGAAAGAAAATCGCCTCGAAAATGCAAGTAATTCCGCGCATGAGCAGTAGTTTAGAATCGAGAAAATTCTTGACACCACGGGGATGGATATATATATATATACACAGGGTGTCGCGTCACTACCGCATTATCTCTTAAGGGCGGATTTCTGAGGTAATGATTTAAATAAAAAAAAATTCTAATACAAAAATGGCGAGGCTATAATATTTTTCAAATTATAAACGATTAAAATTGACCAATTACACTGTCTAAAGTACGCGCGCTCAGGTACGGTACAACACACAATAGCACAGGTGCATGCACATGTCATCCTTTTTCTAAATATTGATACGGAAGTTCTATACATACAACAATATATGTAATAATAATTTGCCTTTTCTATCATTTAAATAAACATCGCAAATAATAACAATTTCGTCAAAATGTTATGAATAAAATATCACACAATACATTTATGAGAATCAGTAAGTTGTCACACATTTGACGTTTCTTTCAGGGATTTACAACTAATTTCATATCTAATGTAAATTCTCACTTATGTGCATACACCTGTATTATTGTGTGTTGTACCGTACCTGAGCGCACGTACTTTAGCCAATATAATTGATCAACTTTAATCGTTTATAATTTGAAAAGTATTATAGCCTTGATATTTTTACATTAGGATTTTTTTCTTCAAATTACCTCAGGAATCTGTCTGTAAGAGATAATGCGGTAGTGGCGAGACACCTTGTGTATGCGTATGTGTATATATATATATATATATATATATATATATATATATATATATATATATATATATATATA
>NW_022639626.1:314822-320281 GCF_010583005.1 Odontomachus brunneus | reverse complement strand
TATATATATATATATATATATATATATATATATATATATATATATATATACGAATATCACAAAACGGTATATATGTATACACATACACACAGGGTATCTCAGAACATCTACGAAGCTCTCGTGAGAACGTAGAGCGAGTTAAAATAAATATAAAAGTCCTATACCACTATAAGACTACGTCTTGCCGCACCGCGTCGAGGCGAAATGTAGGAGTACAGCGGTATAAGTATAGGCAATGGTACATTGTCTTTCAATTGCCACGCGCGACTATATTATTGGGCTGCGCTGTGACTCGAGCTGTCCGTCCTCTACCATTCAGCACACGCTTTTCCTTAATCTTTCGTAATTAATTTCTCGGTGATTATTACGAATATCGCAAAACGATATAGGACTTTTCGTAGATTTTACTTCGTAGATTGTTCTAAGGACACCCTGTATACATACATACATACATACATACATATACATATATATATATATGGAATATGTATACGGGAATAAATATATATAAAAGTGAACATCACCACTCAAGACATGAATAATACAATAACACAATGATCTAATTTAAAGAAATATATGGAATCAATATTATTTACAAACAGTCACACTTCGTAGTAAGAATTATTTTACACATTATAAATATAAAGAAGCAGCAAATACAATATCTCGCTTTATAAGTTTTATCGCCTCGCTGAATTTGTTCTCTAGTTCAACATTTCCGATACCTTTTGCAGCTTGGCACAGTTGCCGAAGTACTTCTTCTAAGCGACGCATACATCTGATAATAGATCCTGAAACATGTATATGTAAATGAAATATATAAAAACGCTGGAAGGTGGTTCAAACTTGTATAAATCATATTTTAGAGTTATATTTTATGTCTATTATAATTCATAAAAACACCAAAGAAGAATTTTGTCGCTATCTCTAGCTTTAGTTTTAGTAAAGAACTTGTAACACTTTATATAAATTGCCATCATTATTTCAGTCACGAGATATGTTAATATACCTTCAAATATATCGGTCATCTTGCAGATTTGTAAAAACGACGCGCCTTTGCACCAAGCGTACATAACGTCCATTAAATACGGTTTGAATTTCTCGACATACGTATTTTCGTCCAATTGTAGATTGACTTCTGTGGAGACTTTCGCTATTCTCCGAGCCAGATCCTGCATTTGTCTGAGCGGACCGCTTAGTTCTTCTGTACTTTTAGGCATCTCTGTCGCTTTTTCGTCGCATACAAAACAACTAATTAATGCAACCATCTGTGCTACATTTAAAACGTTAAAAAGACCATTGAAAAGCATTTCTGTTAATAACAATTCGTCGGCGCCGTTTAGTTCGCAGGCTACACGTCCTTTTAGTTCTATAACGTCTGTCGACGTGCAATATGCCATCCTCTTTAAAACTCGCTTCCTGCACTTGAGTTCATCCATCTGTAATATTGACTTGGCCTCTTTCAATTCTTGTTTGGCTTGCTTTAGGTTCGTGGCTAGTTCTTCCTTATGCAAGTACTGCTCGTATATTACATTTATGTTAGGGTCCTGTAAACAATAGTTGATTTGTTTAAAATATACCAGGGACTTCCGTCATTAATTTTCTCGTCTAAATTAAGCTACTGAAAATACAACAGCAAAACAAATCGTACGATATTTCGAGGAAAACGATGTCAAAATTACCACATCAACCTGTTATTATAAATGCAATAAATATCTTCTTTGTATTTAATAAGTAATTATATTAGAGAGATTCATAGTTCACCTGTCATACCTTGTGTAAAGGATGAGCATATAGTTTTTTTTCCAGCAATTCGATTTTCTTCACAATATCTTTAAAAGCCTCATCTTGTATTTTCATATTTTCAATAGGATGAAGTAATGGTAGACCCTTAGGGTATCTTTTTTTCACTTCTTGTATTGTTTTCAATACATTTTTTCGATTATCAAGTGGCCTGAGATCTTTCGGACAATATAGTCTGATTGAACTTATTTGCAAAATTAAATTATGCATAATTGGGATAACTTCCACGTCACCTTCTTCACCACTGTGACATGGAATTGGATTGCCTTCTTTTGACTTTTTGGATATATGAAGTAAGACGTCGATGACGATGCTAACCTTATCTTTTACCGGATTTTTCGGAGTTTTTTTCTTAAAATTCACTATAATGCCCCAATCAAATGTTCCAATATCATTCTTTACCTGCAACACGCATAATAAATGAATATGCCAAAAGTTTCGGAAGATGTGGTTAAAATGTGCATATTAAATTGTAAAACTTACCTGTATTAGTCTCCCGGGTTGTAAAAATGGTAATAAATATTCTGGTTGCGTTAAATAGGATCGAAACTCGCTGCTTAGTCGATTTAGTTGTTCCCGTATATCGTGATATGAAGATATCTCATCGTATTTCTCAACATTCACTGTGTTGTAAGCAGCATACAGCTCCTTTACTCCTAAAATCATAATCAAGATGAACAGTGCACAGTACTGTAACTTTCAAATGTTGTTATTAGCTGTTAAAAATATTAACAATCAGCGTTATATATAACGTACTGTTATACAAAGTCGGAATAGAAGATTGATTCTGAAATTGGAAAAAGCTTCTCTCTAACATGTACTCCGGATTAATTTCTTCGACCCGTAGAAGATTAAGAACCATATTGTAAGTCAAATGAAACGCGGAGTTTATTGGATCTGGCTTTCCATTGACGATAGCTTTACCAACTACTGGGCTAACTTGCTCGTCTATCATCAATATGACGATTCCTTTTTCATCTAGACCTCTCCTACCGGCGCGACCAGCCATTTGTATATATTCGCCTGACGTAATCCAACGAAAATCTTTGCCGTCAAATTTACGAGACGTTGTGAATAAAACCGTTCGTGCGGGCATGTTCAGACCCATCGCGAACGTCTCGGTAGCAAAGAGAGCTTTGATCAGACCTTCGCCGAATAATATCTCGACAGTTTCTTTTAGGATCGGCAAAAGGCCACCATGATGGATGCCTATTCCACGTCGTAAAAGCGGCAACACGTTTTCCACTTGTGGTAATTTCCTATCCTCATCACTAAGGACGTCTATGGCATTATTGAAAACCTCGTCCACCAATTTTTTTTCTTCCAATGTATTGAAATCCAATTTGGACATTTGCATAGCATAAACTTCGCAATCTTTCTTCGAGAAGCTGAATATTATCACGGGTGCGAAATTTCTTTCCATGATCATTTTTACCATCTTAAAAATATTCGTTTGCCCGCTATTCGAAGGGCGTAGACCACCTTTACGTCCCTTCGTGTCACCTTTAGCTGCATCGCCCATATTTTGCAAGCATGTCATGGCTCTATTAAAATTTTCTTCTTTAAAGTTACCTATTTCATCCACGACCTACATGTTATAATAGATGAGTTTAGCATATATAGTTATCTTTTGTCAAATAAGTAAATTGATACAAGTTTTTCTCCCATGCATAGAAGTAGGTCTCGTTTTATGAGTGGTAAAAAGTATACTTACCAGATGAATACCGTCGCTTCCAACTGGAAATATGTAATGTTGTAATGGTGTCGGCCTGTAGTCTGTATAAACAACATGGCAGGGTTGTTTGTGCAGATGCACTACCCATTCCGCAAACTGTCGTGCGTTAGGTATAGTAGCAGAAAGAAATACATAATGTACATTATCCGGTAATAGTATAAGTGTCTCTTCCCACACCACTCCTCTTTCTTTGTCACGCATGTAATGAATTTCATCAAATATCACCCAACCAACTTCGCGCATTACCTAAATTATTTATATTATTTGTACATGTTTGACTAAAGAATCTATCAATAGAACATCCAATTTTTTAAAGATATTTCGTTTTAGTAATTCATGATAATATTATCATACCTCTGAACCTCTGTACAGCATATTACGCAAAATTTCAGTAGTCATGATTAATATACTAGCTGTGGGATTTATAGTAACATCACCTGTTACTAGTCCAACATCCTTGAATTCTTCATAAAATTCCCTGTACTTTTGATTGCTTAATGCCTTGATTGGAGTAGTATATATTACTCTCTGTTTATCTCTAAGTGAACATGCTATTGCATATCTATCAGATATAAGATAGTAAAATAAAAGAAAAATGTTAGAAAAATGTTGTATAAGTAGTATTTTCTAAAAGCAATGTGTAATATATACTCACTCAGCTACTACAGTTTTACCAGCTGATGTATGCGCAGAAACAAGAACAGACTGATTGTTCTCAATGCATAAAATTGCTTCCTTTTGAAATGGATCTAGTATAAATTTGTACTCTTTTGCTGGCTTGCCTTCCTTATGTTCCAGAGGTATGAGTTCCTGTTCAGGAGGGATAGCAACCTCATGTGTACAGGATTCTATAGACTCTATAGTATGCACTTTTATACGACATGCTATTTCTTCTAAACTAAAAATATATTTTATTTAATTGCTTGAATATTATAAATTGATAAAATATTTCAATTATATCATATCAATTAAGTAGATATAACCAAATGTAGTTGATATAAATAAAATCTTACTTGATGTCATCCAGAATAGGATCATGTCGTATTTTCTTAACCAGTGTCTTCTCATCGTCCTCATCATGTTGACGCTTTACACCTACTTCTAATTCATCTTTACTACAAATTTATTTCAAATAAATATTCAAATATATAGTCAATAGCATTTGAAAGATTACAAAATTACAACAACTGAATAAGTTATATTAAGTCTTTTTTTTTTAGAAAAGAACTAGATTATATTTTTTATCCTTACGCTATAAAAAGTATATAATCTAGAATGAACGGAAACGGAACAAGGTTCCACTCCAGTACGAGCTCAGTTAAAATTTTATGCAATTTGTCCACGCGTGGCCACGTGGGTCATCCATGGTTATGTTTAGTATTGTGTACTTACTTTAATGAAAGGTCCGACTTTTTGGGTAAATGAATAATTTCCGATTCATCATCTTGCTCATCAAAAGCATCAAATAAATTTTCGATAGCATTTGCCATAATTTATTTCTAATTATTGCATTAATTCAGTATTTTTTCAACAAGAAAATACGTTTGCATCACAGACTTGATTGACAGTGCGAAAGCTTAGTTTGTGGGCGAGAAAAGTCAGGAAAGTGAAGCCGAAGTAAAAAAGGGAACTCAGCCTTCAGCCATCTTGTTCAGCGACATTAATACTGCTATCTATCGTTACTTCAACGTATCATACATCTATGGTCGATGGAAATAGTAGCGACTCATAGCGGATACTTCGAAACTAATAGCGTGTTCGCTGGCCCTACGTTAATCGCTCCGAGAGCGATTAATGATGTCATAAGTCTCTACTAGCCAATCATAAGGACTATCGCACACAAATTGACATAACTGCATATGCATAGCATAAGATCGTATGGACCAATGAGCATCGAATATTAAGCATCGAACACCAATAC